>NC_068282.1:25744005-25834005 GCF_025860055.1 Xyrauchen texanus | reverse complement strand
CAATTAGCCATTTTCCCCGGTGTCATGTGACTCGTTAGTGTTACAAGGTCTCAGGTGTGAATGGGGAGCAGGTGTGTTAAATTTGGTGTCATCACTCTCACACTCCCTCATACTGGTCACTGGAAGAGAATCTGAAAAAAAATGTCAGCCTGTCAGTGCTCAGACCATACGCCGCACACTGCATCAAATTGGTCTGCATGGCTGTCGTCCCAGAAGGAAGCCTCTTCTAACGATGATGCACAAGAAAGCCCGCAAACAGTTTGCTGAAGACAAGCAGTCTTAGGACATGGATTACTAGAACCATGTCCTGTGGTCTGATGAGACCAAGATAAACTTATTTGGTTTAGATGGTGTCAAGCGTGTGTGGCGGAAACCAGGTGTGGAGTACAAAGACAAGTGTGTCTTGCCTACAGTCAAGCATGGTGGTGGGAGTGTCATGGTCTGGGGCTGCATGAGTGCTGCCGGCATTGGGGAGCTAGTTCATTGAGGGAACCATGAATGGAACACGTACTGTGACATACTGAGCAGAGCATGATCACCTCCCTTTGGAGACTGGGCCGCAGGGCAGTATTACAGCATGATAACGACCCCAATCACACCTCCAAGACGACCACTGCCTTGCTAAAGAAGCTGAGGGTGAAGGTGATGGACTGGCCCAGCATGTCTCCAGACCTAAATCCTACTGAGCATCTGTCGGGCATCCTCAAATGGAAGGTGGAGGAGCACAAGGTCTCTAACATCCACCAGCTCCATGATGTCATCATGGAGGAGTGGAAGAGGACTCCAGTGGCAACCTGTGAAGCTCTGGTGAACTCCATGCCCAAGAGGGTTAAAGCAGTGCTGGAAAATAATGGTGGACACACAAAATATTCACACTTTGGGTCCAATTTGGACATGTTCACTTTTGGGGTGTACTCACTTTTGTTGACAACGGTTTAGACATTAATGGCTGTGTGTTGAGACAATCTCCTTTTTGTGAGATACTGTATGATGTAACAGTATCTGTGAGCTTGTCCAGATTGTGTCTGTAGCCTTGAAAACACTCCAATCAGTGCAGTCAAAGCAGGCATATAGTTCCAGATCTGCTTCATTGGTCCATATCTTTACAGTCTTTACTACAGGCTTAGCAGATTTTAGTTTCTGTCTGTAGGTTGGAAGAAGATAAACCAGACAATGATCAGAGAGTCCCAAAGCTGCTCTAGGGACAGTGTGGTATACATCCTTTATTGTTGTGTAGCAATGATCCAGAATATTTCTGTCACTGGTTGGTGTAATGTGCTGTTTGTATTTGGGCAGTTCACGTGTGAGGTTTGCTTTGTTAAAATCCCAAAGAATAATAATAACTGAGTCCAGGTATTGTTGTTCCGTGTCTGTGATTTGATCAGCCAGCCTGTGCAGTGCAGCATTCACGCACGTGTGTGGCGGGATATAAACACTCACCAGAATAAACAAGGAAAATTCCTGCGGCGAGTAGAAAGGCTTTAAGTTAATAAAGAATGCTCCCAAATTAGGACAGCATATCTTCTTTAATGCTGTTACATCTGTACACAAACCTTCACTGATGTAAAAGCATGTTCCACCGCCTCTCATTTTCCGCAATAAATCCGCAATGCGATCCGCTCTGAATAGCTGGAAGCCCAGCAGATGTAATGCGCTGTCCGGAATGGCTTCACTCAACCAGGTTTCTGTGAATAACAAGGCAGCAGAGGTTGAAAAGTCCTTGTTTGCATGGGTGAAATTATGTAGTTCTTCCGTTTTGTTAGATGTTCGAAAGCCACACCGATGGAGCCGGACCATTACGACGGCTCGTCTCCCTCACCTGCTTCTCTTGAACAGCACAACTGCGCCTCTGATTAAAATGTCCAGTAAAGTATCCGAATAGTCAAAAACCAGGAAAAGATTGTCTGGTATATGCTACCGAATGTTCAGCAGTTCGTCCCTGGTAAAACTGATTGGAAAAAGATTATTAAAAACAGGACAAACAAACAAAAACAACAAAAGAATAGGAGCGCTCCACACCAAGGCAGCCATCCACGGCACCATCTTGATGTCATTATCAAATCTTGATGCTAACTTTCTAAACTCCAAGGAGGACAAATGGCTAAGAAACAGACCAAGAGAAAAAGGTTAGACAAACATAAACTAAAAAAAGAAGGATTATGATAAGTCGAGGGCTAGGAGCCACGTCAACATTGGCGAGGCTTTTCAGTGCTGGTGAGACCTCAGTGAGGTAAAAGGCTTGAAGACGGATGCAGAAGTTGCTCTTTTTCATCTTAAAAGGTGTACTCACTAATTCAAATACAATACATTGTCAAATTCTGCAAATATCTCCTCACAATTTGCTAGCTGTCCATTCTGTGGGTGGGCTGAAAAAAAATCTAGTATTTGTACAAAGCCCTGGCTCTGTAATGGGACAAAAACAAAGTGGATCGGGCCGATCCACACAACACTACTCCAGCCAATCAGCAACAGGTGGTGATTCTTGCACATGCACAGGATGGGGGGTGGGGGTAGAGCGATGGCAAATTTGGCTGATGCCAACTTTCAGGCCGATCCACACAACACTACTCCAGCCAATCAGCAACAGGGGGTGATTCTTGCACATGCACAGGATGGGCTTAGAGCGAGAGGGAAATTCATTAGAAGAGCGATGGCAAATCTGGCTGATGCCAACTTTCTTAACTCCAAGGAAGACAAATGGCTGAGAAACAGACCGAGAGAAAAAGGTCAGATGAATATAACAAAAAAAAGAAGGATTATGATTAGTCAAGGGCTAGGAGTGTCATTAACATCGGCAAGTCTTTTCAGCAGTGGAGAGACCTCCGAGAGGTAAAAGGCTTGAAGAAGGATGCCGAAGTTGCTCTTTTACTTCTCGATAGATGGGTAACATACATTTTGCTGTTTCATAGAACCCATATATTCTGTTGTTGTGATGTTAGATTTAGATGCATGAGAGTTGTGAGTATCTGGAGCCTGTGTGCGTAAAATTGTCTCATCTTCTCTGCAAGTTATTTTAGCAGCAGCAACTTACTGAATTTGGGGGGCGGAGATTCCAAAGGAGCACCGAAGGGAGGGGTGTGTTTGTTTTGGCAGTTGAGTTCAAATATCAACAGTGTTTCTCAGGAATCGCTGAGTGCACTTTAATGGATGAACAGCAGATGAACACTTCTTATGTGTTGTCTATGGATTTACCACACAGCACAGATGGTCTGTTCCCAGATTATGTGGAACATAATTTAGTTATAAACTAAACATGTTTTAGGGACTTACGGCATCAAAACAGAGGCGGCAGTCGAAGTGGTGCCGCTTTCCAAGCTCATTCAGGAGCATGCTGCAACTTTGTTGAGCACGACTGCATGTGGCACACACCACGCAAGATAAAAGTATTTTATTCTCCATGGCTGCCCTTGTCACTGACCAATCATTGAATTTATTCACAACCAATCAAACGACATATACATTTTATGTAGTCAAACACAAAATGGGGAAAAATAAACTCGCTGTTGCTGAATTTCCTGAGTGATATAACGTTACTTTGAGCGTTTATAAAGACATAAATAGGAAAACAGCCTCATGGAAAGCTGCGAGTGGACGAGTCGGTGTACCAGGTGAAAATAGACGAAGGAAACATGCAAAGCTTTTGTTTGGACCATCTACATTAATGATCTCTCCTGCTACAGGTATCTGAAACATCCACGTTAGATAAATAGAAAATACAATTTCCCTGGCGGGTTATTGACAGACTGTTTTGTGGATTTTGAATGTTATTTTGTAGCACTTCCATTTTAATTTGATGTGATGCTATTTATACAATACCAATTTGCCAAAAAAATATAAAGTAACATGCAGTCTGTTTCTTTGGTCATTAAAGAAAATGCAGAACTAATCAAATGCGGTGTGGATAAACAAATTATATTGTTTAACCTTGATATTGTCATTTTACATAAATATAAAAAAAAAAAATTATATCTATAAATATTGTAATACATTTAATGAAAAAATAAGTGACATTTTATTTAAGTGCAATCACATACATAAAAACGAATTCAATATTTACAGTAATCGTGTCATAGATGCAGTATCTGAGCTGAAGCAGTAGGGAGCATTATTGCACTTCTGGTGTGTTTCGCACCGCTTCTCGTGTGAATGGAAAACACCTGTACAATCGAGAAGTGGCAAGATCGCAAGCAAAGCCTGGTGCCTACAGCGTCCCTTGTAAAACCACCTTTGCTGTAATGGAATGTTTAAGGTCTACAGAAACCATACAAACTTTAATAATGTCCTCTCTATGGGTCTGCAGCAGGAGTCCTGTCTCACAGGTGGTGTCTTTTGCAGTAGTAGTCTGCAACAGCCTGCATAAATCAATACAGTTCTTTTTTCCTTATTGCTTGTCTAAGGGGCTTATAGTGACAGGGAGACAACGACTATTCTGAATACAGAATGATGTGAATGAAGAAAGGTCTTTGCCAACATAATGACACATGACATTACACAACAACAGTGGAATAACTGTTTTAGGCCAACCAAGGCACTTTCCTTGTGCGAGACAGACAGGAACACAAACAACAGACTAACCCAATCAGACATCCAGTTCACCTTGTATAGCAAGCAGATTTATTTCTGTTGCAATGTATCCTTTCTCTCTCTTTCACCAGTCAGCACTTTGATGTGAGGGAAGATGCTGTTTTTCTAAAAGCCAAGCTTGTGTTTTCAACCTGTGGGGCTACCGCCTGACTCAAATGTTACAGCTTAGAAATTCTCTCCGTCATGAAGTCTGAGATTTCAAGATAGTCTGCTCTGCAATAAGGGAACTACAATAAGACAGTCTGCTTGCAAAGCAAACGCTAGTTCCGTTAGGCCAAATGGAGGCAAGATTGTATGTGGAAATTAGTGGTTGACCAATATATTGTGGAGGCCGAGTAAGCTGGATGCAGTCAACAGATTGCAGCTTTCGCTGGATCTGCGATAGAGCAACTTCACGGTAAAAGCGCTTCATGTGAACTATAAGTAAATTTCAAATTCACGGTGCACTGCATGTACTGCATGTAAATTAGTTTGATTCTGTCTTCTTGTGAGAAAATCGATTGATAATGCACACTAGGGGTTTTCCAATAAAAATATCTAAAACCCTTTTTTTTTTTTTTTTTTTTTTTTATTATTATTAATTTTCTTTAGAAACCATACTGAAAAGGGAATAAAAATTGTTATCTGAGAATGTTGAATATAATATTAAAAATACAAATTTAAGAATATCTAAAAATCCTTTAAAAAAATATGCATTCACCTGAAGCAGCATTTAATATATTTAGACTTGCTTTTAGAGAATACACGTATATACAAAATACACTTATATTTATGATTTAAGTCTAAATATCTTATACGTTGCTTCTCAAGTAAATGTATCTTGTTTTAAGGATTTTTAAACCATTTAAATGGAAAACAAGACAAAAACACTTTATAACAATAGGATTTTTGCAGTGAATTTCTTTACTGAATTAAACAAAGTATTGTTTGGAAAATTACTAATAAAAATTAATATCTAAAGACAACATAAGTGTAAACATAACAAAACTAATAATAATAATGATGATGATAATAATAATAATTGAAATATAAATAAATTTTAGGTTCAAGGTGAACTTGTTTAGGTTGTATACACATGTACAGTATAGGCTATAACGTGAACCTGCAGATTTGCGTTCACAATGCGCAAAATAAACTGTTCCGTAGAAATAATGTGAACTTAACTCACGTGACCTCCTGAGATGATTTTAGGACAGGGGTCAGTAAACTTTTTGACATGGAGTGCCATTTTTTATTTTCCTGGTCAATGGCTGTGCCAGAATTGTGTGGAATCTTAAATATTTTGTTATATTATATCATTGTAATCATGTGATCACTAGCAAGTAAGCAACAGTGAGAGATGAGCAGGCTATTTTATTTATATTATGTTTTTCGCACCTGCATTCCAATCTACATCTTGATGTAATCCTTCATGATCACTGCATGTTTTCATCAAGTGAATGGGAGACTAAACACTATTAAAGTGTGACGAGAACAGAGAGAAACAAGTTCAAACCAAGCAAATGTTCAGATGCCACTTAGAGCAGAACTATACAGAGCATTCCTGTAGGTGATCTTCTGATGAAGGTGACAAATGACATAAAGTGAACCAAAACAGTGTGTCAAAATGGCTGGGTAGTTTCAATAAATACAATGAATGATCCCAGTATGCCAGTAAAGTTATACTGACAAGACATAAGAAAAAAAAAACAACGGCATCCCCTTTTACAAATAAAAAGCATTCCAGAAGGCAATTACACAAGTCATTTTAGAACTCTACCCTTGCAAAATCCCACACTTTACACCCACAATATATCACTAAGACATCTGGTCCAAATTTCTCACCTTTGAGTCTGAGAATAACATGAGGGAACCATAACACTAACATGAACTATAAGCTTCCAAGCATAAAACACACAAAATCTAGTCTAGAAATTATGCTTATTAAGATGTCAGCAGCATGACATTCATCATTATCAGTTATCAAAAATCTTATAATATGACTGACACACATACCTCAGTTCACTCAACAGTCCACATCCTGAATGTGCATTTTCCATTAATGTGCAAAAACAAAACACTGTAGCTTGGTGCAATAAGAGTGAGAAGGATGTGCTTGCAACTAAAGTACATGAGCAGCGATCAGAGGGGATCAGCTGTAATCACTGGTTATCGTTTCACTCATGGTTCTAACAACCTTTACAAGGTCAAAGAATGAAGGTGACTGGTAAGAATCTGAACTGGAGCAATTTGCTTTTCAGGACAGCTGGACTAATCCCTTGCAACACTGAGTCAAAGTTATCATGCTAAATAGAGGGGAGAAAAATATCAAAGTAGTTGGTAGTATTCCTAAAGTCACAATCCAATTAGCTGTACCACCTTGCATTAATTTCATTATGTGACATCTAATGTCAAAAAATGGTCTTAGTTGATGATCAACTACATCATAAAAGCACACCTGGCATCTAAAAGGTCTAAGATATCGAAAAATACAAATCTGAAATGTCTGCTATGGCACAACTGGTTTTAAAATTGGGCTTAGACGACCTACCTAGAAAAGACCTTTGTAAATATTCAGCAACATGGCACAGTAGTCAGGGAGTATGGTTTCGCTTCAGGCTCTCTGCTTCCAAATATCTCTGACCATTATGTTCTAGTCCTACAGTTCATGACACAATCCAGCTGATGTTCTGACACTCTCATCTGTCTAAACACTAGTTACATCCCCAAAACCGTATTAAACATATTAAAGTGGATGCATACAATATAAAAAAAAAACACATCCTACATTGTTGCACTGTAATTCTGTTAATTTGTATTCATGATGCTTGATCTGTGAAATATTGGATGGATGCATGCATTTGTTGCTGTTTTATGAGATCACACTTCTCTTGATTCCACGGATCAATGGTGAGTTACCCCACCCAAGACCTCTAAACGTGGCACTGTGATGACAATGTTGTGATCACGTGCATTAACCTCTGATGACCTGGGACTGTTTTGGATGAGTACACGTATGGCCCTACTTGTAAAAACGCAAATAAATAACATTAAAAAGATCAAATCAAGTCATCTGCTGGTGATTAAATACATGCTAAACAATCCACTGAGCAGCTCAAGAGATCGGTGGTGCATTATGTAAGCATGACTGAATAAATCGCATTATAAAAAGAAACATTGCAAGCATATGGCAGCTTAAATTTGCATGCATAATACAGTCTGATCAATGTTAAACATTGTTTCTTATTGAGATGTCTGAAGCTAAAGGGGTTAGCAGTAGTGGCTAACAGACAGTAGACACCTCAACGAGTAATGCTGGAACTGTTCAAAAGCCCCCAAACTGACAATTGTTACACTGTATTTAATCGTTTAGACGGTATATTTGTGGCTGACAAGAAGTGAGATGAAATGAGAATAAATAACTACACGGGCAACTACAAAAACAATAACAGGCAATGGAGGTTGGTCGGCATTCAGCCCCCTACTGCAACAGGCACAGAGATACACACACTAGATTAAAAAAAAAAAAAAAAACTTGTCGAAGAGTTTACCTTGAAGCCTTTTTCAATCCCAGGGTTTTTTAGCTAAATATTAACTTTCCATGGAGCTAGGTAAAGTTGCAGAACACTGATGGTACACAAACACTGTGGGTTCAAACCCGACGTCAGCGGTCAGTTTTGACACTGGGGCAGGATTTTAACAGACCAGTCCATAGGGGGGGCTGAATAACCCTGTGTGTATGCGCAGACAGCAGAGCAGATACTGCAACTCCTTCAGCAGTTACTTGTGCCATCAGCAGCCGAGCTATGCGCTGCGATAGCGAAACTGCGCAGTACGCATGCGTGCACCTGCGTTGCCTGCATTGATTACTGACTCTCTAGCACTCTCTGCTGTACACAGTAGGTTACACATAAACACGAGCTTTTGGCAGACAATACTGATAAAATTATTAAAAGCCCTAAAAAACAACACAAAAAGGCGACATTTAACTATTTCATTGTCTTTCACACAATTTAATAGTGCATCTTCCTTGAGTCTATGTACATTAGGAAGTCATAAACAGAAAGATTTGAATTTGAGATATCATAATGTATTATAGTCTAGTCCGTGTATGTCATTGTCACTGATAATACAATTAGCTCCACCTAATTTTCTTCACAATCCACAAGAATAAGCAAGAGATATGACATCTGAGAAGATTATATACACGTTGTTACAACATATAACTGAAATCAAAGCTTTTAAACCTTCAGGATAGTTTTCAATTACTGTATAGGTAAAAGTCGGAATTTGACAATTTGGTTTAGTGAATATTTTATGGGAATCGATGGGTTTTATCGATGCAATCAGATAATTTTACTATTGTCATTATATGCTGCATAGAGACTGTCTATCTGTCTCCCAGTTTCAAATTCTAAATACCGTAGGCTACTACCCTTGTAAAAAAGGAAACTAGACCTGAAAATGGAATAAACAACTCACCATCAGATGGCTAGTTCATTTGCATAATGTAGATCTCTCAGTTTTTCAAATTAATTTACTGACTAGACAGACAGTTGTGTTGGTGGCAGAAGACGTCTCAAAGTCAACTAACTTTTCTGGTTTTCCCTGACTGTCCTGACGTGAATCAAATTTCTTTCTGCTGTATGACACACCTTTCTTTCTCCAACAATGCATCAATGACGCAGCGATCGAGCCAATAAAAGTCACTTTACGTGGAACCTATTTTAAGACACAAAGAAAAATAATTACTTTCTCCAAGTAATGGGATTTAGCTATTTCCTTTTGAAGGTGTGTCTTTAACCCTTTAATGCATACCTTGGGTCTTCAGTGACACGGGACCTCATTCAACCTCATGTATCTTATTAATTTTTGGGATTTATGCCCACACCTCTTCAGTATTCTTCAATAATTCTCTTCTGAACAATGTATGAAAAAATAAAGAAAGAAAGAATGAGGGAAAATCAGCAATCATTTTTTTTTTTTTTTTACAGCTGCTTGATTATCAAAAGTATATAGGATCATTAAACACCCTATATGTAATTGTGTCTGGGGATTTTTTATGATTAATGCCTATCTAGATAAGTTAACTATCACAGGATATATATATATATATATATATATATATATATATATATATATATATATATATATATATATATACATACATAAATACTGTATATACACTCACCAGCCACTTTTTTAGGTTTAGCTTCAGTTAAAGTTGACGTCAACCATAAGAATGGTGGAAAAATGTGATCTCAGTGATATAGATCATGGCATGATTGTTGGTGTCAGACAGGCTGGTTTGATTATTTCTGTAACTGCTAATCTCCTGGGATTTTCACGCACAACAGTCTCTAGAGTGTAAAGATGATGGTGCGAAAAAACAAACATTGGCAGTTCTCTTGGTGAAAACGGCTTGTTAATGACAGAGGTCAGAGAAGAATGTCCAGACTGGTCCATGCTGACAGGAAGGCGATAGTAACCTAAATAACCACGTTACAACAGCTCTATGCAGAAAAGCATTTCTGAACATTCAACACGTCGAACATTGAGGCTGATTGGATACAGCAGCAGAAGACCCCTCCGGGTATCACTATCTTAGTACAAGAAACTGAGGCTGCAGATGGCACATGCTCACCAAAACGGCACAGTAGATGATTGGAAAAACATCACCTGGTCTGACAAATCTGGATTTGTAATCAGGTACACAAATGGTAGTTCCAATGCACCCTCAGTTTTCTGTTCTTAACCCAATCTGGTCTTCTGCTGTTGTAGCACATCCGCCTCAAGGTTCAACATGTTGTGCATTCTGAGATGCTCTTCTGCTCACTGCAATTGTACAGAGGGGGTATCTGAGTTACCGTAGACTTTCTGACAGCTTGAACCAGTCTGGCCATTCTCTGTTCACCTCTCTCATCAACAAGGTGTTTTCATCCACAGAGCTGCCGCTCACTGGATGTATTTTGTTTTTCGCACCATTCCCTATACCCCAGGGATGGATTACCAACTGGGCCAATAGGGCCAGAGCCAAGGGGCCCTTGACTACCCAGGGTCACTTGACTGCCCGATGATGCCCTGGGCTTTAAGGCTCCGTGATCTAGTTTTGTGATCTCCCCCCCCGCTTCAAAACCCTTTTGGCCATGAACATGCTATACCCTCTAGAGACTGTTGTGTGTGAAAATCCCAGGAGATCAGCAGTTACAGAAATACTCAAACCAGCCAGTCTGGCACCAACAATCATGCCACGGTCTAAATCACTGAGATCACATTTCCCCTCATTCTGATGGTTGATGTGAACATTAAAGCTACTGACCCATATCTGCATGATTTTATACATTACACAGCTGCCACATGATAAGATAATTGCATGAATAAGTATATTTACAGGTGTACCTAAAAAGTACCAAATAAGTGTGTGTACATACACAGGGGCGTAGTATGAGGGGCAATGTTTGATATGCCAAGTACAAGTAGTTTTTGCATATTTGTATTAATTATTTGCATTGTGATTTTTATTTTAATATAGCATTTTTCTTATAGCATTTTGTCTAACCTCATCTCATCTCAACAGCCTTTCTTGGCTCAAAGCGTTTTGAGCAGAATCTTGAACATTTCTTGAAATATATTTATTCTGTTCATGCACATGACATTATTTTCACAGATCACGTTCGTAGTTATACACCCAAAGCAGTAGGAGTCGCCATGTTTTTCTTCTGACAGTGTTGTTTTGCCCCGCTGTGGACTGTATTTACCGCGCATGCGCACATCGATCTTTCTTTTCCCAGTGCAGCGGAGTAAAAACTCCGTAGTTTGACTCCAGGCTCCGACTCTGGAGACTAAAAAGTCTACAAAATGGTCAGTACAGCGCCGCAATACTTATTTTATTATGTTCCCTAAAGGATAATTGTCTGTTTAGCGCCCTTACCTTATCATGTGATGGCAGATAATACAAAGATGGCATAAGATTTTGTCGGAGAAACCGAGTTCGGTATGAGTTTAAGCGTGGCCTTTCCGCTGATTTCAAGCCCTTCCCACAGTGTTGAGTGTCAGATAGAGATTCATACTGTTGTTAACGTCTGCAACGTTATCGATAGTTTTCGGAAAAATATACATTCCCAAAAATGCACGAGACAGTGTTGGTTCGGCACTCACATGACGAGCTAGACATGTTTAATGCTAACCTGCTATGCTTGCAGACCTCAACATCTGATTGGAGGCATTTCAACCCTTACAGTCAGTGTTGCAGCAAATTTTTTAATGTTTTCCTAATGAATAGAGGTGGAAGTTGGTATGAGTTTTTAAGCTTCTGTGTTGTCTTTTAGGGATTTGTTAAAGTAGTGAAGAACAAGGCCTACTTCAAGAGGTATCAGGTGAAGTTCAGGAGAAGGAGAGGTAAGTGTAAAACTGTAAAAGTAAATAATTGGTTAAAACCATTCAGACAGGACTGACTTTAATTTTGCATTTTGCTTCCCAGAGGGAAAAACTGATTACTTTGCCCGTAAGCGTCTGGTCATCCAAGACAAGAACAAGTACAACACACCCAAGTATAGGATGATTGTCCGCTTCTCCAACAGGGACATCATCTGCCAGGTGGGTGTCAACCTGCTGATCATTTCCCTCATGACCAAAATCCTCATTCAGTGAAATGCCAAAGATTGGTACATAAATGTTGGGAAAAAAAACATGTTCCTTATCTAACAAGTTACTACATTTGTGTTTACACACCCATGCTTGTTGAGAGCAGTACATGTGTTTTTAACAATACACTCTTAATGTATGGCTGGTATTCATGTGCTTATTTTTGTGCGTAGTTCTGCATTATAACAAAAGTTTGTTTGTGTGTCAGTTCCAAGTTCATGACTTGTTATTTGTCAGTTAATTAGCAACAATAGGTTAAAGTCTCAGTTTGCTTGTGTACAGTCAAATTTGATTGGGATGTTTTTGTTTTTCAGATTGCTTATGCTAAGATCGAGGGTGACATGATTGTGTGCGCAGCCTATTCCCACGAGCTGCCCAAGTATGGCATCAGTGTGGGTTTGACTAACTATGCGGCAGCCTACTGCACTGGGCTGCTGCTCGCCCGCAGGGTGAGTCTCACTCCTACCACTTATCATTTGACTTGTTTCCTCTTGAAACACATTTATAAAGCTTTACCTTGCAGGCCAAGAATTTGTGTTTGTATCTCAAAGAAATTAATCTCCTTTCTCTAGTCATTTATCACATTTTCTGTAGTCCACTATAGAGGTCGACCGATGCCGATCTTTTGAAATCCGGGTCGGCCGATATGTGCTTGTTTTTAACCTCTTATTTGAACCTTTTATTTGAAAGATAAAATGTAACACAAATAATTACTTAAGATAGACAAAATTTCTCAACAAATACATTTATTGAACACTTGGCCAATCTGCACTTGTACACTTAAATTAAAAATGTATAATGTAAAAACATATTGTATAAATAATGTATAACAAATATATTAAATAAACAAAGCAGGTGTTATGAACTGCTCCGAGACACGAAGGTTGAGATCCAAATGCAGCTTTAATTAAGGGGCAATCCAGACACGTAATCCAATATTCAGAGCATCCAAGAGAAGCACAGGCTTCGGATGGGTATCGTTAAGGTTTTAATGGTATTACTATTACCGATACTGCTTATCGATCCAGTACTTTAATGGTATTCTTAACGGTTCTTTTTATATATATATATATATATATATTAATTAAACAAAGATAAACGTTATATAGGCACAGGGATTTAATTTCAGTAAGGTGTACTATCATTACTGTTCAGGTGTGGTCTAAAAAGAAATCTAATAAAGTAATCAATTGTAAAATAACACTGCATAGTTTATCATAGATAGATTAATGCTTATTAATGCAGAAGTTATTCATTCAAGAGCTGTAAGTTATTTTCTCTCACTCGCATATTTATTAGACAGCTTCCCCTTTAAGACTGAGTTTAGATCTAATAGGCTCCTAATGCACCATATTTTCTCCCAACTATTTCCATAACTACGTGCATTTAAGACATAAACTGTGTTTAAGTGAATCTCCAAGCCGGTCGTTTTGACATTTTTGTGTATAGTTGATCGTTTAGACTCCGTCGTTTTTCAAACGAGTTTAATTATGCAACATATTTTTCACTTGGCTGTAGTGACGTCATTGACAGAGCTTCTCTGTGCACACCGCGCACATGAAACCCAAAGTAGCCTATACTTTGCTTGTCTCGTTGTGGTCTGTTTCGGAGCGCGCGCCTCCTTGGGAACGGTATCTCTTGCGCTCTTTATTATTAAACACGTCCCGCAATTTAGCAACAGTAGCTAGACTGCATTTTACAACAATCACAGATTGTGCTGATTCTGACGTTAAGTTTGAGTTTTAGGGAGAAATGTCAGTGCACCGCTGTGAAGGGAAGGAAGTTGTGCTAGACAGAATGCAGCTTATGTATAAATATTCTTTTTATAATCTTTGGAAAATAAAATCAGACTAATATCACAGATCTAAAGTGTAAACGGGCTACGTTTGAATGTTTAGTTCTGTCACTCATTAAGCAGGGCTTGTGTTGTGCTCGCTGTGGCACCACGTGAGCGAGATCTCCCTCTCTCTCTCTCTCTCTGCGAATAGCTAAATTGCATCACAGACAAATGGTTTCATATTATACATAGAAATGGCTGGCGAGATAAAATAACTTTCTCTTTATAGCAATAATACATTTATTTTCTTAATTTCTCCAGTACCGACAGCAGAACCGGTAACGTCCGAGCTTACCAAAGCCAATCCTTCAATAGCCTATATTGCGTTGGTATCTTTTTTATTACTTATTTCTCTGCATTGAGTGACAACCCTCTCAAATATAAGACACACAAACAGAACAAATAAAAGTCTCAGATTCACTGTCTGTAATTGCAAAATTCTTGCTTACTTATTGTGGCATGATAGTCACCCTTCTGCTGTGATAAAGCAACTTCAACTACTAAAGTAGCCGAACGTCATGTCGCCTATTGCGTTTGTCGCGTTTTTTCTTGAAGTTGGTAGTAACATATCAAAAGTTTTTAATTAAATATAAAGGAGTTATACAAATGTAATCCTTACCGTTTTCTCCAAGGAGCTTAGCTCCTTCCTTAGGCGCTGGCTGAGGTCTGCTCACTCTGTTGGAAAATGACTCTAGGGGCAGCGTGCGTTGAACACGTTTTCCACAACAACACTAGGCTGCCCACAGGTGTGCCTGCCTAATAATCGGCTTGATATACTTGGATATTGGCCGATGCCGATTATGGTAAAAAAATCGGCAGATTAATCGGTCGACCTCTAGTCCACTACACATACTCTTTAAGCATGATTGTGTGACCAATCAGGGCCAGGGGACTCTTTCTGCTGACAGCGGAATGAGGGTAAAAATATTGGGGCAAAACAAATTAAGCAATTTTTGATTTATTGTAGCAAGTTTAGATATTTTAAAAGTACTTTTGTGGTGTTTGGTTTATTTCTCCTTTGTGCTATTACCCTCTACACAGCCGACTTGATCAGTGTTCCAAGTTGGTGTAGTTTTTTTTTGTGGGACACTTACTGTGGGAGGAATTCAGCTGTGCGTGTAAAAGTTGTCTTGCAAGGCATGACACCTGTAACTGGGTTTTGGCCTGTCGGAATAATAATCTGTATCTAAAAACCGTACAAAAGTGTGTTTAGCCCTGTTTACACCGGATTTGATTTTTGGACTACATTTACTATGTATTTGGTCTGAGTATCTGTATCTACTTCAACATATTATACACATTGTGATACATGTCATAATTCAGTGTAGTTAAAAATGCAGCAAATGTCTGCAAGAAAATGGAATTGTGTGGTTCATCACTTGTCTGGTACAGCAAGCTCATTGAAGTGCCTTTGACCACACTGCACTCCAGATGTCCTGCGTAATTAAACTGTAGAAAATGGGCATTCTGCAAAATTGGTCACTTTTGCGATGCGTGCAGTGGTTTGATTACAGGTACACCCAGTCTCGTGCTTTGCTACAGCAGCATGTGCACAGTGATTCTGCAACTGACAGGAATGCAGCGTGAAGGGCTCTGAAGAAGCTGCACTCATTAAGCTTTTCATTCATAAACAAACTGAATGACCTGATGCATGTATCGACACTAAATTTGAGGGGCAAGTTGTTTGTTCACTTTGGCGTCAGCATTCAAGTCTATCTTGTTCATGAATGAGAAAAAAAGGACTGAAGAGCTATTAAAGTGTAAAAGTTACTATTTATAAATGTTAATGGGGTTTCACATGATGCCACTTACACAAGTGTTTTTCACACTCACTTTTGACTGTCTCAATTTCTTTTAATGAAATATTACCTTAAGTTTCAGAGTATGCAGAGACCCCAGTTATTGAGCTACAGTAATTACATTCACACACAAAAATAACATTAAGACCATAACGTAAAGGAGTCCTCTTTACTTTCTGCAATCAAAGCAATTGGCACCTTTTCTCTTCCAAATACAAGTTTTCTGTGCACATCTCCTGTTTTCTTGCATGGCAAACTCATTAACTTGCCCCTCCGTGATCTTTTCTGTATCGCTTTTCATTTGGAGGGCAAAGCGGCGCTTGATGCTGGTGTTGAGCGGAGCGTTGTCACCTTGCCGCATCATTTATAATGCCCTTTACAATGATGGAAAGACATTTATTTAGCCTTATTATTATAAGGCTATTGTTCTTTTCTGATAACAGGCATGCTCAGCAGTTTAAATACTGTAGGCAAATGATACTTTAATATTACAATATTTTTTTCCAATAAAAATTGATTCATAGACATATCAAACAGAGAAAACTAGGGCTGTCAATCGATACATTTTTAATCGAATTAATTACATGGTGTCCCGATTAATTAATCGCATATACAAATATTTGCTGAGAAAACCCCTCATATAACAATAATTCAATATATAATGATGAAATAATTATACATGGTTATCTTTAAATATTAAAATATATATATATATATATATATATATATATATATATATATATATATATATATATATATATATATATATATATATATATATATATTAAAAAAATTCAGATAATTAAAATGCATTACATTCTTGTAGCAGAAGAGTTAATCATTGATAAAACAATATAAAAGTGGCTTTAGAATACAATGTTTTGTTTATTAGCATATTATTGATCATAAGTCAATCATTGGCAAACAGTTCACAGCAATCCATTTCACAAGTGAATTTGTCAATCAGGTGGATATTTATTATGAGGGCTTGTTTAAGAACCCGTCATTGTACACCTGCATCAGACTTTTTTTAATTTAAGAAACAAGCCAGGGGTATACATAAGGTGACCACCTGGCTATTGCTGTGTTGCAGGTCAGCAGACCTGATTTTGCAGGAAACGAGGGAGAGATAACTTGCTATTATTGTACTAGGTGAATAAATATTGATTTTATATTAGATGTATTTTTGCAGTGATGTTAAATGTTAATGACGGCGCTGTGAACGTCACTCAGTTTGGCATAAGGTCTACGATACAAACTAATTTTAACAGCTCAGACCTACTCAATGTAAATATGAAGTGAAAATAATAATCTAATCGTTAAAAAGCACATTTCCAAATAAGCACATCAATTCCATTATTAAAGATTAAATGCGTTCTTACCGGATTTAGTGAATCTTTAATTACATTTTTTTTGTCAGATCTGGCTGCTTTGAGTTGAGCCTTCTCATTCATTATGACTGTAGAACTCCTGTCAGGTGTAGGTGTTCACTTTCACTAGGAGTTCACTTTTGATGAGGTCCACAGATGCTCAGTTCCTTGTCTCTGTCCACGAAGCGGTCATCAGTGAAAACCCCCTCTCCACGAACGCGTTGGTGACCAGGAATGCTCAAAGCCAAAGATATCAGAGCTGTCATGTTTGGGGTACTGAAATGCTTCAGCAGAGCTGTCTGTGAAACTTCGGTGGCATACCCTGCACTCTCCTTTTTTAGGGTCACCTGTAACGGGTTTTAACCATGTATATATTTTCTCTAATTCTTTATTATACGAACAAGGACACTTTTTCTTCTCGGGAGCTCCGGATAGACCCATTTTTCTGTTGCAGTTTTTTTTCCAGTGTTTGCCCTTTACAAACACTTCCCGCTCTGGCAAGAAAAAAGGCTGTGCTGCGCATGTTCAGTGTTTTCTTACTAACTTTTTTGTTTTTATATTGATTTTGTAATTAAAGGACGATGAAATAAAATGATGCCGAAATTATTATTAAGATAAATTATAGAGACAAAATTGAAATGCGGGACACTGCTTATGACTTGCGGGACAAGGCTTCCAATTTCGGGACTGGGTGGTCATCCTACTACACTACCTGCGTCAGACATGCTTGTGTTGCGTCTCGGGTGTGTTGCGTCAAAAAAATAAAATGTTTAGGTCAAGTTAAATATAGTTTAATACTCAATCTTTAAACACATTTAGATCCCTTGGTTCAAATTTGAACCCTTAGTAATGCATATGTGTTTTTTTCTCTGTATAAACTGTGTGTTGCTCACAGCTGAAATTTCACTTCCTGCCCTCTGGAGTATACAGGTGGTACTAAAAGCATGCGATTAAATGCATTAATTTTAAGGCGTTATTTTTGTAATAATTAATCGTGTGTTATCACATTTAACCCCATTAATTACCCCTGTGTTCTTATTATTATTAAACATTATACTGAAATAAAGACTATACTATAAAGTCTCTTGGTAGATTTAGATGGTGAACAACTCAATGATTCAGTCACTCACTCATTACACATAAGACAAAAGCACATTTTTCGCACTTAGTGGCATCTCCAGAAGGGGTCACTGAACAATTTGTGAAACGGAAGCAAGCCACATCAATATACCCTTTATTTTTGCAGCTAGTTCTGCACAATTGTGCAGTTAATTTGCTATACTTGAATCATTAAAATAGCTGGAATTGGTGCTTTTTAGCTTATTCTTTTTTTCTCCCCAATTTGGAATGCCAATTCCCAATGCGCTTTAAGTCCTCATGGTGGTGTAGTGACTCTCCTCAATCCGGGTGGCAGAGGACGAATCTCAGTAGCTTCCGCATCTGAGACCATCAATCTGCTGATCTTATCATGTGGCTTGTTGAACGTATTACCACGGAGACATACAGGGTTTTTACTGGCTCAATTTGGCAGCGGTGGTACCATCCTGATCATGTGCACACATACATTTGTACCATGCCTTCCATTGGTTAAAGCAAACACTTACAAGCAACATATTTTAGGTGTATAGTAATTAGATGATTGAAGGAAATGACAATTATCAACTTATAGCATATTTAATTAAAAAGCAAACCTGTTCAACATATGAATTAAATACAACATAACCGCTAATGTGTTCATTTATAGTTAAACAGCGGGGTGGGTATGGTGGGAAGGAACGATGTGTAGAGACCAATTGGCCACTGTTTACAGCTTGGATAGGACTGATCGCTTTGTTTGACAGGTCTTGATTTACCATGCACAAAACTGAAACCGTTACTTATTCTATGTAATTATGTTTCTGGTTTGTGGCATTTACAAATATAACTAGTTCTTGGGTTCAGTAAAACCCTCAGATCACTTGTTTGCAGAGTTTTTTGGACTTTTGATAAAGGCTAGCTTGGTTCCAAATGCCATAACTTGCTTTGAGATAACAATACAACATTTTGCCAAGATACAGTTGACATGATTGTAGTCATCATGTCAAGCATGAATAATTAACTAAATTAATTAATAAACTGCATCACTTTCACACTTTCACTCTTATGTTACAACACTTTCACAGTGTTGTAACATAAGAGCCTCCAAACATGAGATGGACATGTTTGCATTTGAGAAAATCAAGATTATGCGTGGTTAGTCATTTAACTCTTTCCCCGCCAGCGTTTTAAAAAAAAGTTGCCAGCCACCGCCAGGGTTTTTGACGATTTTCGCTAAACTTTAATGGCCCGCAGAATATTTTCTTCCATGAATATATGAAGATGCTATATATCAAAATAAAGATCTGAGCCTCTGCTTTTAGGCAAAAAACACGATTTTATTTTATCTTCATTTGTTCTTTTTTTATTACCACTTGAACAGAGGTAGGTTTTTTCAAAAACAACATTTCAGACAAAAAGCTGAGAAAAAGGCATTTTTATCAAACAAGTGCTTTAGTATTAGTATGGTGTTCCACTTCACGTTTGAGACAATCGCAGTCTGTTTCTTTGATCAAAGAGTTGCGTACTCTTTCAAAACATGCGTGCGGGTCTTCCTTACCGTATACCACCTAAAACACGGATACCCGGAAAATTCCGTGTTTGGCGGGGAAAGAGTTAAGTCACTGAAATAAGGCCATGAAATCCATAATAGATTTTGTAGACTCCAGTTTTTGCTCACAAAATTAACTATTGTGAGACACTTTTTGGTGGGAGAAATGCTGTATTGGATCACCCTCTTCTGAGGTAAATTCACAGCGTGTCTTCCAAAAATGATAATGAGCTCAAACGGGATAGACTGTACCTCTGTACAATGGTTTCATACGGATTACACAATCAGAGAATATTTGTTTGTGATTTTAAATTGGTTCATTTAAATGTAGACAATTCAAGCTTTCTATAGACCTATTTCTCATGTCTGCTAGGCAAGTATACGCTGAGCTTCGGATAATTTTCATGACATGCTCCGAAGTTCACAGAGACAGCAGAAAGTGCATCCTGTATGATTTCTTTATTTTAAAAAAACCACAACGTTTTGCTGTTTTTGTGAGTACACAAATAAAAGTGAACCCTTTTGTAGTTTCAAATAATGTCTTACTCTGTATGACCAAAAATGTTGTATTTCGTTCTGTTATAAGGGAAAAAGTCAGGTGATCGTGCCAGTGCCTCCGGTGATCACAGAGGATTAGCTATGTTATCAATGTAAAAAAAAATCTCAACCAGGAGCAATTCAAATATTGAATTTTGTGGGCAATTCTGACACTGCACAATACTATTTTGAGCCAACGCCTGATTAGCTTGCTTGTTGTTAAGCTTAATGGAGGGCTAATGCCTAAGTTCTGCTGGCTGTATGGAGATTTTTATTTTTTATAGTGGTTTATTTTCACAGCAGTGGCAAAACATGTGAAAGTTTAGGGCAAACATTATCCTTACCTGGCTGTCACAAATGAAGGCTGGTAGGGTAGACTTTCATGTTGCTGCTCAGGGCACTCGTTCTGCGTGCGCTATCTGTGTGGAGGCTGTGACAAAGAATGTCAAAGGGGGGAGGGGAATATGCGCACAGAATTGCAACTTAAATGCAGATGTCGGGCACACGTTTAATTGAGAATTAATGCCAAGGGCCACATTTAAATAAAAACCAAAATATAAAAAAAATAAGAAATTACTTGCAAAAAGAGCACTTATCTAGTGAAAGAGTGCGGGTGCTTGAGCACCACTTGCGGTCTATCTGTGCACGTGCCTGCCTGCCTGAGTTTCGTCAACAGTCGGAGGCGGCACGAAATTTGACAGAGGCAGCCGCCTCATAATTTTCTATGCTGGAAAAACCCTGGATATGGCGTGTGTGGAGGCTCACGCTGTTCTCCGTGGCATCCACGCACAACTCTTCACGTGACCCACCGAGAGTGAACCACATTATAGTGACCATGAGGAGGTTACTCCATGTGACTCTACCCTCCCTAGCCACTGGGCCAATTTGGTTGCTTAGGAGACCTGACTGGAGTCGCTCGGCATGCCCTGGATTTGAACTTGCAACTCACTCTGTTGATTACACAGTTACAAACATGTAGTTTTGAATTAATGTGTTTGGATGACAATGTTTTGGACATGTTACACTATCACAATTCCGTTGTGATCCAATCCCCTGAAACGGATGTTGATACTTATAGTACACAGAGCTTATGACAATTCTGGAATTCCATGTGGCAGTAGTTGTTATAATTGGACCCCTATTTGCAATCTTGCAGCTGCTGAACAAATTTGGCCTTGACAAGGTATATGAAGGTCAGGTGGAGGTCACCGGGGATGAGTTTAATGTGGAGAGCATTGATGGACAGCCAGGAGCTTTCACCTGCTACCTGGATGCAGGCCTGGCCAGAACCACCACTGGCAACAAGGTGTTCGGAGCCCTGAAGGGAGCGGTGGATGGAGGTCTCTCCATTCCTCACAGGTAAATCTTTCCTCTTACTGGTCATCTTTGAATGTGCCTGAAATATTAGATTGATGTTCTTTGGTATGTTGCATGTATTTGCTTGATAATGACACCTCTAGAGACGGAGTAACTTGAAAAAAATTATTTTATAAATCGACTAATCGTACAAAGCCACATTTCATTTCCTGTATTTTATTAAAATAAAAATCATTCTATGCTATACATTGTATTTAAATAAGATTTAAAATATAAATGTTACAATATAATAGTGTTTACATTGGATATATGGAATCTTTTTGATTATCGAAACATCTGGAAACTTTGGAAATCAACCTTTTTTTTTCCATTCAGGGTGCTGTGGGAAATCAAACTCACTTCAGTTTTATAACATGACCGTACCCATAGACTACTGTACTAAGTTGGGACTGTGCTTCTAGTGAACAATTTGTTCCCTACTCTATAATAGTTTCCTTATCAGACTCTTAATTATTGAGGTAATTTTTAAGGATATCTGATGTCAAACTAGGCCTGTTTGTTTCCTTATATCAATCATTAAAACAGAAGAGATTTTACACATGATCTTACACATTTTCAAAGGTCCAGACATAAAGCCCTTTTATTTATTAACAAACTACCATTTATTTTATTTTTTTTACATGTATTTATAAAATTATATAATAATCACAATTAAGTCTATGGATAGCTCCATTACTGTAGTTTGGTCAATGTAGCTAGTAGTAGTATTAGTGGTGCACCGATCAGGAAATTTGAGGCAGATACCGATCACCGATTTTAACACCAAGATTGACCAATAACTATACACATTTTTTTATTTAAAGTGACCTTTGCCCCACTTTTTCAAGTTATATTGTGTAGTTATGTTTATGCCCCACACAGTTACATTTCTGTAACACTTTACAAAAAGGTTCCATTTGTTAACATTATTTAACAACGTTACTGTAGTTAGCATGAACTAATGAACTTAAAGGGTTAGTTAACACAAAAATGAAAATTATCCCTTAATTTACTCACCCTCAAGCCATCCTGTGTGTTTGACTTTCGTATTTCAGCCAAACACAATCGGAGTTATATTAAAACATTTCTTGACTCTTCCAAGCTTTATAATCGGAAGGAATGGTACCTTAAGCCCAAAAAAGTGCATCCATCCATCAAAAAAGTAATCCATATGGCTCCAGTGGGTTAATAAAGGCCTTCTGAAGCTGAAGCGTTTTTTTTTTTTTTTTGTAAAAATAATATCCATATTTATAACTTTCGAAACTTTAATCACTGGTTTCTGGTAACGTCCATCCATGGCCATTACTGGTGTTGGTTACAAATGTAATAGTATAGTTACAACAGATACTATAATTTTTTTTTTTAAGTTGTATTAGTTTATATTAGTTGATACACTATGAATTAATAATGAACTGTTGTAATTTTATAAACTAACATTATAATAAAGGCTTTAAAATATATTGAACATTGTTTGTTCATGATATCTAATGCATTAACTATTGGAACCTTTTTATAAACTAACCAAAATTACATTAATTATGAATTTCTAACATTGTTTTGAAATGGTTATGAGTAGTTCTGTTGTCAATATAAAAAGGTCATTGTGATATACTGGTAAGCAGTAAAAACTATGAGAGCATCACACACGGCAGAGGATAATGTAATTATCCAGCATTTTCCATATCAATGTGCTGTGTTGTAATCTGGTGGCGTGAATAAATTCTGTGCTTCAAAATTGTCCTTACATGGCCGTGGTATTATAAATTTAAATGTTTATTCGAGTTAGTGATTTTGGTTCTGGTATGTTAACAGCAGTATCACTTAAGATTCATTAATGGAAACATGTGTTTTGGAGTTTTGGTCGCATAGTGTACGGTATATGGCAGTGAGGTCATATAATAGCATGTGAAACTGGTAAACAACTGACCTCATGGCTGTATGTTTTCAAAGCTGGATGTTTTGAGTAGAAGAGTGTATGAAAAAAAAATGTATTACCTTCATTTATGATGATTATTAAAACTACAAGCTGTTGTGCATCACATGATATCCTCATTTGTAGAGAAGTCTGAAATATTGTTGTGTGCTCAGTCAAGTGCGAACACCTTCAAATGGCATTGGAATGCTGTATAATCGTACATTGTGCACGTCACGAGCAGTTCCGATCTGATGCTTGATACATCAATCCGATTACTTTATGTAGCGTTCATTCCGATTAAAACAAAAGGTGTCCATGTAAATCTACTGTCATGCATCAAGAGCTGAGAACGCATGCATTCGTTAGAGTAGCAGTGTATGTGTGATTCTTGCGTGCTGCAAAAAATATCGGCCCTGATTCAAGGCACGATCGGCCATTCGCAGTTCACAGACTTAAGACGGTGCAGCCCTAATTTGTATGATATAATTTATGAATATTAATTTAGAAAACACATTTAGAAACTTAACCACGGTTGTAATAAAAATCCCAAAAGTTCCTCCCAAGATATTAATATGAAACTATTAAAAAAACATTTCTGGAATAGTTTACCATGATACATTTTTATAGCCCAAGTGTGGTAATTTATTTTGGTGCACGCAACAGTCACTTTTCCTGATCATTATTGTAAAGATATTTAAAGCACAATGGAGGCAGTCAGACATTTAAACGAGAGAGGGAGGACAGTACAGAGTTGTTCACTTGTGCAGACGTTTCTACGGTGGATCGTGAGACATGCACGTGAAACCAGGCTTTAATCACCACCCACGCATCGATGCTCGTTTCAGATGAGAAACGTATTTAGTGCTTAAAGTGCCGAACGCAAAAAGAGTAACATTAATTTGCTGTCAAGACATTAATTTAATTGCTGGAAAAAAACATCCTTATTAAACTTCACAGTTTTAATCAAAATGATTGTGCACCCTTTCTCTGTTGCGATCGGTTTGATTTGCTAGCTAACTGAAGTTTAATGAAGACTCACTTGTAAAGTGGAAATGGAAACGCATGCCTGATATTGAATTGATAACATTTATACATTATAAAATGTGGAAAATAGCTTTAAACAGCACGGACACTGTCACACGCATCCCTCGCACCCACACTTGCTAAATCTAGATTATAACGCGATGGCTCATGACTTATTGAATCATAATATGCGTCACTGTGCATTTCTTATCGTAAAGAAAAATGGCGATACACTTTTTTTTGTGAGTTAATATGGATTGAAATGAACAAAGGTGTGTGATGGTAGTATTTGCCTCATTATACACTGCAACAAAATGTTTTTGTTTTTGCTTGTTTTCCAAATAAAAATATTTAAAACTTATTAAATATTATCTTATTTTTTAGCAGCTATACTGCAGAAGAAACCATTATTATCTGAGAATGTTGAATATGATATAAAAAATACAAATATTTTTAAATACCTAAAAATCCTTTAAAAAAGATGCATTCACTCGAGAAGCTGCATATAAGATATTTAGACTTTCTTTTAGAGAATAGCTCTTGAAAATAAGTATATATTGCCTTTACTGCACATTTAACCAAGTGGAAAAATGTGTGTGTATACAAAATACTCATATTTATGATACATTCTCTTCAAGCTAGTCTAATTATCTTGTATGTTGCTTCTCAACATACAAATGTATGTTGTTAAGGATTTTTAGACCATTTTAAATGGAAAACAAGACAAACCCTTTATAACAATAGGATTTTTTAATTGAATTTCTTTACTGAATTAAACAAAGTATTTTTCCCCCTTTAATTCCGTGAAATGTAATTTAGATGTATTTTAAAAAGCTGTTTTTTTTTTTTTTTTTGTTAGTTAACCTGTTTATTCCAACCTTTTAAGCTGGGGCACAAGCTGAATAACCGTTTATGGGCTAATGATTAATCGTTGCAATAATCGCCGAATAGTCTAATAATCGTTAGATTAATCGCTTATACAAGTAAGTTAATTGCAACCCTATTTTAAAGCAAATGAAATTATCATGTAATCTGTTCATCAATAGTGAGTCTTTAAGAACAAACGTGAAGTTGCAAATCTTGTTAAGGTTTTGACAAATGTTGCAATGCCTGATTCTCTCTCTGGTATTGTCAGTGACTATGACCCCTGTTCACACCTGGTATTGAAGGGCATTTCGGTTGAAGGGCAATTGGTCAGTGCCAAACACGTGTGTTAATGGGGTCCTAAAAGTTTTGTGATCGGTTCACAAAAACCACATACGGAGGTAGTCAAAGAGTCATGTGACCACATCGCATATGAGGTGTAAATTTTTTCCTCCAAAACCAGCCATGTTTAAAATGCTTTTAATTTTACATTTAGAATTTCCAGCATAAAGTTTCTGATCTTCAACTTTTAGCACCAAGCGTTTCCCTGGATATGACTCTGAGAGCAAGGAGTTCAACGCAGAGGTCCACCGCAAACACATCCTGGCCATAAATGTCTCAGAATACATGAGTTACTTGATGGAAGAGGATGAGGATGCCTTCAAGAAACAATTCTCTCGCTTCATCAAGAATGGCGTTACCCCTGATTCAGTATGTTGTCTGAAATATTGATACTTTTTTATTTTATATAGGTGTACAGATCTGTTATCTTGATGCATGATCAATAACTCCATTTAGTGTTTCCATCTCCCCCCTAATTTCTTGGGGAAGTTCAGTCTTATAGTAATATTGGCTATTTCAGTAAAACTGGTTGTTGTAAACATTACTATAATGGTCCATAATATTTATTAATTTTGTGAAGTATTTAATGTATTGTGTGTCTCCCTCAGATGGAGGAAATGTACAAAAAGGCCCATGCAGCCATCCGGGAGAACCCAGTGCATGAAAAGAAGGCCAAGCGGGAAGTCAAGAAGAAGAGGTATAGTTGTTTTTGTTCATCATGTGTCTGCTTGTGCTGTGTCTTGAGCTCTCTAATGATATTTATCATAAAGACATATGTACTGATACTGTTATCAGAATAGAGTCCGATACTGCACTCATGTACTTGTACTTGTATAAAAATGCTCCAATACCAAATACTGGTACCATCTGACAAACAAATGTAATTGCGTAAACATTCAGTGCACAGATTAAAATCACGTCATGTCCTATTGAGATTATTTGACCGCAAAAGCTGTGATTTTAAAGGAGATGGATCATTTGCATGTGCAGCATTTTAAACGTGAGTGCTTGTGAATGTGTGCAGCCAGTGTTGTGCTGACATAGACACAAACTGCTCATATCTTTAGAGATCCTTAGCTCGTACATAGATAAAACTATTATGAACATCATGTTCTGTTTGTAGCCGATGACAGCAGGCAGCGTGCTATTTCACTTTTTAGCATGAGTCATATACAGACTTATTATTTGTTCATATAGTAGCTTTTTGCAGTTTAATAATTAATGTGATTCACGTAGCAACCAGCTTTTTACGGTTTGGGAATCTGCCGTCAAAACGTCTGAGCTCCTTGGTCTAACAACATCAGAAACACTTCAAAATAAAAGCTCAATTTAAAAGAAAAAAGAATGACCAGAATAGATCACTACTGTATAGTTATATTCACTGATATACTATTATTATTATTACTACTACTAATAACAAATATAAAATAGTAACTGTCGCACTCGTTCTAAAACAAATAAATGGTATCGGAACATCCCTAATTTATTACCACGCTACAGATTTACAATGCTGTTGTGCTCATGTTTAGGCCTTTTAGACTTTTCAGATTTCTATATTTGATATTATGCTGCTCGATGATGATACCCTTTCAGGCTGAGCATATTGAAGTTGGTCCTTCATTGCACAGTTGATGCAAGCATATTTCAAGACGGGGCTGAGAGTTGCTTTGGTTAATTATTGGTCATTTAGTGTCTGACTAATTGGAGATTGTTTAAACAAATTCACAAACCATCTTATGCTGGTGTTTTAGTTTTTTTTCTTGAACTGGCCTAAATTTGACCTCAGTAAAAGGGCAAAGAAGGTTCATAATTTTCGCATTAGAACCCAGTAAATGTTCTGTAGTTTAGTCTGTACAACTTAAAGCACTTTTCAGTGTTAAAGTGCTCTTCAATCCCAGCTTAAAGGGGTCATATAATGCCATTTTTGTACAAGTTAATATGAGTCTTTAGGGTCTAAATGAAAACTTTGTAATACACTTTTATTAAACATTCTCATTAGTATTTTAAGAAAACACTAATTTTACCTGCTCAAAAACAGCTCTGTTTTCAGCACGCCGTTTCAGTGCATATGACTTTAAATGATAATGAGCTTTGGTCACCCCGCCCCTTCTTAGCAAAACCAGCTTTATACTGACTCTCGTTTCTAAAGCAGTCTGGTGAAAAATGATTCGCGCAAACATGAATGCATTGACGTTGCTCGTGGGGAATATTCCCATCGTAAACAAAACTCAGCCACTGCGTCTTCAGCGGTTCAGATTTAGGAACATCAAAATGACTGCTGTGTTCTTTATTACACCGAAGAACAGAACCACAATCGCTTAGGTGCCATTCTGCTCCAGTGTATCAACAATGATGACGGACTATGATTGACAGCTCACGAGCGAGCGAGGGCGGGTCTGTGTTGAAACACTGCTGTCAATCAACAATCCTGGGAGGGGCGTACGGCTCGATTTGAGGCAGGGGAAAATATATAAGGAGAGTAAAACAAAAACACTGGATGGATTTTTATCATAATAGGATGGTTGTGTACAGGCACAGCCAACACACATTTCAGTACAATCAACTTGAAAAAGTGCATGT
Source organism: Xyrauchen texanus (assembly GCF_025860055.1). Taxonomy (NCBI): domain Eukaryota; kingdom Metazoa; phylum Chordata; class Actinopteri; order Cypriniformes; family Catostomidae; genus Xyrauchen; species Xyrauchen texanus. The sequence continues at coordinate 25,805,549 of NC_068282.1, read as the reverse complement.
ACCATTACATGACCCCTTTAATATACAGAAGATAACATTAAGCCGTTCATAGGTTAATTTAATCGAACTGTAAAAAACTAATTCCTGTTTGTTTTGAGAGACCCACTTAGACCCACCCAAAAACATTACTCAACCAATGGTGTGTGAGCTGGAGGTGGTACTATCTAACAGTTTGAACAACAACAGATGAGGGGTGTATTTAGAAAGCTGTTTTGAAAACAGTTTAATTTTGCAATTCCGTTTGGTGGCAAGTGTCCCTGAAATGACTTCAGCTTAAACCCTCTGCTACTAAATGGTTGGATGGACACACTGAAATCGAATTTCAGGGCTGATACTGACTGATAATGAACAGCTTGTGTCTAATACAGAATTGTACTATTTGTGTTTTAACCCTTTCACTTGGAGTGGCTAGCAAATTCAATAAATTTGACACAATAATAATGTAGGTCTATTTTTAAAGCTTTGAAGTTAAACTTTGCAATGCATATAGGCAATATGACCAACTTTTAACAACTGCTTTTTAAATGTGCTGATTAATTAGCCATTTCATAATTTGACAATCATAATGGGACTGGGTATTGACATTATACAGATTGGTAGTAATGCCATGTTTGGAATAGTCTGGAATAAATGGTGAGATGTGTATACCTGCACAGCATGCAAGAATGTCAAAATGGTGCAAGAAAATATACTGTAACAAAATATTGGTTATGTGCATGTCTACAGCTGTAATTCCACTTGGCAATATAATTTGTTTCCCAGTAAGCAGTCCATAATATTAACCTCTGTCTGCTTCATTTTAGTCCAATTTCCTCAACTCGCTTTAGTGAAAAATGTATTTTCCTGGAAATACAGCAAGTGCAAAAAACTGTTTGCTTTTTGCACTTGCTGAAATTGACTGACTGGCTCTGTTGACAGGTGGAACCGTGCCAAGCTCACACTGGCTCAGAGAAAAGACCGTGTTGCCCAAAAGAAAGCCAGCTTCCTTCGGGCTCAAGCTGCAGAGGAGGACTAGAGCTCAATCCCGCTTTCCTCGTGTTTGTGCAGAAATACTTTGTTCTAATAAATATATCAGAAAAGACTCTTGTCTGTGTCTACTTTCCTTGATTTAAGTCTTCATTGTTTGCAAACATATTGTTGCATTTAACAAGTAGCCCAAGATTTTGGAATATTTCTTTGGTGTAACCTGATTTTTGACTAGGGTAAACCATTAGCATTGACAGAATTTGAAGTGCCAAGATCAATGTTTCAGCACTATATAGGCTGTTGTCAAAACTCATAGGATTGAAACTGAAAGAATGCAGTCCAAGTTTGTTCAAATGTACTTTAATTTGGTAAAAGGTTTCAGTTGCCCCAAGTCCTAATTTGAAACAAAACAAAGGTAAAATGTGAACCAAGAGCTTGTGTATCACTATAATCTATAATTGAGCTCTCGGGTCATCATCAACAGTGATAGACGCATTTTTAGGCCTCTTAAAACATCTATTCAAAATGCACCTAGGCAGTATAGCAGTTTTGGCAACACATTGTTCAAATAATTCATTTAGAAGTTACGTTAATGCCTTATGACTTAATTTAAACTAATAATGAAAAATGCTATTATAAAGTAACATCCAAGATTAATAAATGCTGTTGAATAGTTTTGATACCTATTGCCTTACCTAATGTTAAGAAATAGAATAAAAGTGTGACCACAATGTCAAAATTGTGTTGCTGTATCAGTTGCTGAAAATGTGTTCATTTTCAAACATGATTCAGTCTGTTGTGAATCCAGCAATTCAGCTCTATATCCTTTTTTATAGTTGAAATAGAACTGTCTAAATTTTATCTTCCAACTGCAGACTAGATACAGTTTGATTGTTTCTTGAACAGGGATCCACAGGATGAATAGCAATGTGGCATTTTATCTGCACTGGAGGACATGTATTAGCAAAGGCAGTATTTCTCTGCATCCATAGCTATTTCAATTTGGGGTTGAGTCAAGACTGAGTAATGCAAAGAACGTGGCATCAAAGTCTATTTTGGTATATGCTGCAACAAAAAATAATTGGGTTCCAGGATTCATGGTTGTATAAATTCAATCAGACAGCCCCAGTCTATTGTTTATATCACCTGTGTTCTGTATAGAATTAATATAGAGTAATTACTTAGTTATTTTTTATTAGGAGTCTTTCGTGTGGGATATCTTCTTCCAAAGCAAAGTTTTAAGGTTATTGAGAATTAATGAGTGCTCCATTTCCATCTGTTCAGTGGCACCCTGGAGAGAGATGCAGGCATACAACTGTTTCTCCAGTTCATCTTTTATGTCTGATGGTGCACCATAGAGAAGATAGTCCTTAAGTGTGCTACATACTTTGGTCAGATTTGGCTGTGTCACCTCTGTGGTGCAGCGGTGTTTCGTGAGGTCACAGGAAGTGAGGCAGTCCCTACCATACACGCAGTCACTGTCCTCTTCACACCGTCTTTCACGCATTGTTTCCTGAAAAGCAGCTTCAGGAACGATGTGTCTTGCATCTACCACCTTTATATCATAGCGCTCTGTGTAACCAAACCCTGCAGCATAAACATCGCACATAAGGAAACTTCCAAATGTTCCATGGAAGATATCCTCAGCAAGCTCAAACAGACCAATGGCTATCTTTGCCTTGCGTGGCCACGAGGGGGCGAACCACTGGTCAATGCTGCGTCGCAGACTGGCTGGAATCCACAGCTCTACTATCCATGGTAGGCTGACGCCATAGAGTGGTACGTAAGGCACCTTCTCCATCACATACAAGTCTCCACAGAAGCCCAGCAGTCTGGGAGTGTGCCCTCGATCCTGCAACACGATGGAGAGCAGAAATTCATTGAGCTGCAGTAAAGCCCAAGCTGAATGTGCTTCTGACAGGGAGATCTGACCATCCTTGTTGCTGTCAGCGACTCCAAACACAAGGGTCACCAAATCCTGTAGGTTGGCTTGGTCTCCTACTTTTACCTGCAATGAATAAAGTGTCATTATAATATGTTGTTCAGAAGAGATGCAGTTATTCTCAGTGTGCAAAAAGATGCTACTTTTTAATTAGGTCTTGCAGGATAAAAGTATCTCTTTTTTTATTCAACAGACAAATTCATGCGGCTTAACTTATGCATAATCTACATACAGATAACATTTTAAAATGGTCTAGGGTGGTTAAAAATATAAAATGTAGTGACAAAATAATGATTTCAAACAACTTAGGACCTGAGGCCTTCAGTGTATTTACATTATACATATTAACACGCTAACACATTCTTGAAGCATTAATACAATTTAAATATACTAAGTAAAATATATAAAAGTATAAGTAATATGTACAGTGAAATATATGATAAAGAATACTGTTGAAAGACTACAAACTTAAGGTCAATTTGAAGTTTTAGATGTTTCTTTAAAATTAACAGAGCTTTGAATTTACTTGCAAATGTGCACATTGCAATATGATATTGGATTTGAGACCTTTAGATGGCTGAAGACCATCTCTTTGAATTTCTCCATAGATGTCCCTTTGGTTGGGCTGTTAAAGGAGACTGACTCTTTATGGGGCTCTAATTCTACACCCAGATCATAATGAGGAACCTCCTGTATGGGACACTTTATGATCCCTTCGATATCTCCCCAACTGCCAGAATATACCTGTAGAAAGATGACGGTGTAAGAACAGTTTGACAGTTATTTAACAAGTGAAAAATTTGAAAGCATCTACTAATAATTTCTATGCATTTAACCTCGTGCGACCCAGCGTACACATGCGTGGACTTTGTATTTTGGCTTCGCTAAACGCAACGCACAATTTAAATTTATTGAAACTGGTTGATCTCATTTCAGAAGACTCTGCTATCTGTAAAGATTTAAACTTTTGACCCATGGAGTCATGTGACCAAACAACTGACAACAGCGCAAAAATTACATCTGATAAGAAACCTAATTAAGTTTTTACAATGAAACTTGTTTGAGTAAAAAAAGTCTCTAGTTTCATCCGATATGCCATTATTTATTTTTTTATTTGAGCAATTTATCGCAAAACGCTACGCTGCTGAACACAATGTACACTGTGTACTTTAGCACATTTTCTCTTTAAAAATCCTACATTTACTGTGCATTATTAAATTGAGAATCAATGGGTTCATACGAAAGCTGAACCTTTTTGCTTTCAGAGGCTGTATATTTAGTTAGGATGAAAATAAGGTGCGTTTCTGAGACAAGTGCAGACAGACGTCACACTGGAGGTTAAGTCATTCACTAAATAGGGAGGAAGGGAGCATCCTATAGCTCTCTATGCAGCTAAGTGCTTTCAATTCAAACCTCCTATCAAAAGTTCAGTTTCAGGCTGCAGATGATGTTTGGACCACTCAACAAGATTGGCAGATATGAAACAATGGTAATCAGTACATAGATTCAGAATTCATAATGTATTCTTTTATTTTAACATGGTTGGCAGTGATTGGAAGATGCTGGCCATTACTTAGAATCAGAATTAATTATGCAAATGTCTGATGTAAAGTCTTTAACGTCTCAAAAACATGAATAGCCAACACTCCTGGAAACAAAATAAACAATTAGATAACAAATGGTATTATTTTACATTTCACAACTTAGTCCACGTATTTGCCATACTTTTTTTTAGAATGTTTATTAGGTTACAAATAAAAATGGAAAATGCACAAATTAGTTACACTCATGTCTGAGGAGGTTAATGCATGAATCAGATTAAATTGCCGCTGGACATTTTGCATGAATCAGATTAAATTGCTACAGGACATTTTTCATAGGTGCATGTAATTCGTGTCCATTAGCCAGTTCTTAATTCACAATTGGTCTCATTCACTACTAATTGCATGGATTTTGCATACTCCTACTGATAGGAAAAGTTTTTACCAAAAATTTCCAACTGATTCACAACATGTGTGTATGTACATGAATGTGTTCTAATATTGATTAATCCAGATCATTCTAAATGATGGGGTGTGTGCATCTGCTTAAAACTTGTCTAAACCATCTCCATATAATGGCTTTCAGTACCACCGCACCTGAACAGTTGCAGATAATTAGAGTAAGGTGCTGCCGAAGCCAAAGGCCTAAAGAATATTACAATATAAAACTTATATGGTACAGCATTACAATTAACAATGATTTTATAATATGCCACTGTAGACATTGGATTAACCGAAGGCGTGCTTGAAGCGCTGCTTGTGCTGGAGCATTTGTTTGTGCCTCATCGTCCACAGGTTCAGACTGAGCTTGTGGTCCATTAGGCAGTGCTCGAAGTCGAGCCTAATCGTTTCACGAACAGGACACCGTACTGGCACCTTTTCAAAAAAAATATTGTTCATAAAAATGATCATTATTAATAAATGTTAAAATAAGTATGATTGCATATTTAATAAGAGATGCTTAAAAGCAAATTTAAGTTTGAATAGTTCTTAAAATAGCTTAATGCATTTAATCAACATACATATTAGAATGTTTGATTATGTCATTTAATTGAGTTGGGACTGTGCTTCTAAAGGAAATTCTTTCTTTTTATATGTTTATAAATGTTGATTTAAGTCAACTCTTGGAATATCTAAAGGCAAACAAACAGAGTCAGTCTTCCTTCACCCTTAAACGTCTTATATTTTTGTACATATCTGAATATTATGCAATGAACAAATATAAGAAGCCAAATAGAAGAATGCTTGCCTTGGCAAAATTAAGTAGAGAATGAGAAAGTCACTCAATCTCCAATAGTATACAAAATTATTCTGTTGGGCAAGAAATATTAAAAAGCCAACACATATCAGTAGACTGTCTGCCTTCATCAGGGCATGCAATACATGTAAAATATATTGTTTCTATACTTATAATCAACCATCTAAAATCAACAGTTCTATATATTCCCATTGTTTTCTATTCAATGACATGCCATCCAGAGTTTTATATCAGCTATACATGCTTGAAGAACATCACATTAGTCAGATCATTGGGATTCAATGACAAATATAACTTTAGGTCATCTGCATGGCAATGAAAAGTTATTACAGAACTAGAGATAACATATATAGAGAAAACAATATTGGCCCTAAAAGGGATCCTTGCGGAACACCAAAATTAATTGAACAATCTCATCTCTTACAGACACTACAAATTTCCTATTCAACAAATAGGAAACATACCAATCGAAAAATCCTCAAATATTCCCACCAATCTCTTCAATATATAAATTAAAACTGAATGATCAACTGAATCAAACGCTTCAGTTATATCAAACAACACTAAAATGGAGCACTCTCCAGCGTCCTCCGCCATCAATAAGTCATTGGTCACCCAAAGAATGGCAGTTTCTGTAATATGGTTTTCTCTAAAACCTGACTGAAGATATTATTATACTTCACTACCCCCAACAGTTGCTTTGCTACTGCCTTCTAGAAGAAGCGGTTGGACTATTGCAGTCTTTAACTTCTCTGGGACACATCCTGACACAAGCGAGCTATTTACTATAGACAACAAAGTATGGACGGTTTATGAATGAGACCCAATGTTATGTTAGCTATGCAAGTCATTTTCAATTGTAAAAGCAAAAATAATGACCATTTCCCTTCCCCAAGTCATTTTTATCTATATAGAACAGGGTTTCTTAAATACTAGGTCACAACCCTTTTTTGGTTTTCAAAAAAAGTGGGTCGCAGTGGGTAAAAGGTTAAAAAATCCTGGTATACACTACTTTTCACAATGGACCCTTTTACATATGCGGGTTGGAGAACTGTTGGAGCACACAAGTAGACGTATAGCAGGGTAAACTTGAATGGCACTGAATAGGAGACCACGGCTAATTGAATTTTTGCAAAAAAAGAAGTAAAAAATCTAGAGAGCAGGATAACAGCAGTAAGGAGAGAGTAATAAGCCAAATTTTCTTTCATTCCCTCAGCAGCTGTGTTAGAAGCCTCATCGCAACGGATGTATAAAATACATATTCCAGGGTAATATAATATAAAATACAATGTTATAAATGTACACTAAATATTTTTTTAAATTGGAAATAAAAAAAAGTTTGCTACATTTACGTTGTTAAGAAGCCGTTTCCCTACATACGTTGTGATTTGTAGGGAAAAGGGTCCCTACAAATCATTTTCAAGTAATTCTTTACAGAACAAAATATTGTAATGTCTGTAATGTCTTAAATATCCTGAAGCCTCTAGTGTACAGTTTCAATGAAAACATAGAAAATCAGTCCTTAATGTATTTGTCTGTAAGCCCCTAGTGAGCAAGCCAAAAGACTTTGGCAAGGAACAAAAACTCCATAAGATGTTTGGTTAGTGTGATTTAAAAAAAAACTTTGGGAGAAACCAGACTAAGCTGGGAGATCCAGTTCTCCTCTAGCTTTACAGCATGAACATGCCAAGGCCAATATTAGTTAGCTATGTGTAATATCCATCCTCCAACATCAATGTTGAAAGCACCACAGAGCCACAGTGAATCAACTTGTTAAGCTGGGCTAGGAAAGAGTATTTCAACATAAAAAAAAAAAGAACTAGCATCACTTTTATGGACCAACTACAGTCTAGTGTATCTGACCTGATTGCTGGGTTTGGCAGAGAGACACTTCCCCAAGTAAAGACTGCCCTTCTCGCACAAGCTGCTGCAGGCGGAGCCTTCAATCATCCCCTTCTGGAATTTTTCACACTGGAGTAAAGACATGTAGATACAAATACATCAACATTTACACTGCATTAGTAATTTTTATTCTATAGCATGTAACTCCCACAAGATTGCCTGACACATCTCTTTCTTTCTTTTTTAAATGGACATTCAAGTCTGACCCATTTCTTTAGTCAACGTGTTCTACAATCACTCTCCTCTAGATGGCTCCCTTTTCTAAATTATTACAATCTAGTTAAGCGTTGCAACTGAAAACTCACAATAGAGTTCTTGCACTCATGTCCACGACAGAGTTCTGTGTAAGATGAGTATTCCACATACACCACCCAGCTTCCCACGAAAACAGCCAGCCAGGAAAAGAACAGGTACTTCATGTGTAGGTAGGAGAACCGGGTCTGCGCACAAACAGAGAGGAACAAAGAAAAAATGGTGCCTGTAAAGTATATTTACTCTTCTCTCAAACAAAAAATATCCCCAAAAGTTGTGATTGATGATAAAAACTATAGTAATATCTATGCAATAATAGATAATAATAATAATATGGTGGTAACAATTTACAATAAGGTTGTTTTTGTAAACAATGAACAAAGCATTTACTGAACTTATTAATCTTGTTTAATGCTAAATTCAACATATACCAATACATTTTTAACATAAAAAATTGTTAACATACGTTAATGCATTATGGTGTAACTAACATTCACCAATTGTATATTGATAAATTAGCATTTACCAAGATTAATAAGTGCAGTAAACAAATCATTGTTAATTCATAATACCTAATTTATTTACTAATGTTAACAAATAGAACCTTATTGTAAATTGTACAATAATTTCGGTAATAATAATTTTCTCATTCTGATGGCTTTAGTATTGTCCTTAAAAAGTTGTGCATTCAAAATTAGTCAAAACAATTTGGTTTCTCACTAAAGCTGTATAGGTGAAAACCAATATTATTAGAATTCTGCATTTAATACAAGTTAAGTAGATTTATTTTTCTACATGTGCAGCAGCACTTTGATTATTTTGGACTGTGTAGTGAAGGTCAAATTTTAGCACTAGGCAATTTTGGAAATGCTAATATGCTGATGTGCTGTTTTTATGATCTAGTACAATTTGCTGGAGGTTGCACTGCAATGATAGAGATAAGAGCTAGATAAAAAGAATAGATTAATCTCCTCCCCTAAAGAAATAAGAAATATTTCAGTTCTCAAACAGAGTAATGAGTTATCTCAAAGAGATGGTTTAGAAAGTGACATTACACTTAGACCCCGTTTCCACCTGGTATTAAGATGTTTCAGGTGATCCGATCACATGTGGTCAGCACTGAATACAGGTCTAAACAGGGTCTAAAACATTTTGTGATCAGATCACAAGAAACACATACAAATGTGGTCAAAAATGCATATGACAACATCACATTTGAGGTGTAAATGCTGATCCGTAACTTATGCATCCCGGCAGCAGTGAAGCTCCACCCAACCCCTGTCAATCAACCGCTGCACTAAAACAGGTTTAAACTTTGCCCATTACTAGTGGGTTAAAATGTTTAAAAAGCGGATAAATACACAATCATGAGAGCTTCACTGGTCTTCTTTAGTTTGTCTGACTATTTGTCTTTTCTGACTTTGTTGCATTTTATTATCATGCAGTAAAACACTGACATAGTGACTGATGTATGTTGTCATAAAGCAGAGACCCCCTCTTCCAAATCCAATGCATTTAACGACCAGGTGTAAATAGCGATGTGTCTTCCGAGATGCATCTCCTTACCAGGTGGAAATGGGGTCTTAAAGAGTTCATGTCATGAGGAAAAAAATGTTCCATGATGTTTTGACATACAGGAGGTCATTGTACTATAAAAACATACTATACGTTTCAGAAATCAAAACTTCCTCTCCAGTCTGAAAAGCTAATTCATTGTTTCTACTCTGCAAAAACGACTAATTTAGAAAATGGCTACATTGTAACGTCACAGTGCATTATCTTTGAATAACCCCACCTCCACAACATACCTAATTGTTGCAGTGAACTGATAGACTGGCTGAGGTACTTCAACTCTAAAGATTGCACTATACTGTAGTTTGCTTTTAACCAAGATGTCAAGTAAGGTCACCAAGTTATTAACTGAAGGGGGGCCCTGAACTCCCGGGGGGGAGGACGCGTTTAGAAACGCGTTCAGTAGGAGATTCTGATGTAAACAGATGGTGCACAACGGCAAAAACAGTCCATGTGGAGCATGGTCTTAGGGCGTACTCACACTAGGCCTGGTTGCCTTGTACTGTGCCCAAGCTCGATTGTCCACCCTACCCACTCCCCCGCTGGCCTGCACTCACATTGCGCTTAGCGTTCCGGGCCTGAGCACGCTTAAGTCATTATGATGCGACTTCTTTGCTCTCACAGAGCACAATGGAGTCCATCATTTTAACGTTACTAACTCTGTGGCTTCTTTTGAGTCATTTGGGGTATGGTAAAACATGGCAGCCCTCTCACATGCCTAATTGTCGACAGCATCGTACCACTAGAATTTATCCTTTTCGTTCGGCGAGCAGCCAGATTTACAGAGTGCATTCCGTAACTTCAGATACTGAACCTGCAGTTTTTATTTTTTTTATTGAACAAAACACAAATTATAAAGACATAGCAGCTTATACAAGTAAGAGAACAATGACACACATATATATACACACAGAAAAAACTAAAACCCAACATACACAATTATAGATGTATAGATATAGTAGTGTCTAAAAAACCTGCAGTTTTTTCAGCTTGTCACATCATTGCTCAATGGCTCTTTGGTATCCACAGGCATAAATATAGTCGCAAATTTTAACAAATATCTTAGAGTTCTTGTGTGTTGTTTCCAGTTGTTCCTGTATATGCTCATCTGCCCAAATTTCCAGAAAACACTGCACCTATGCCATAGACCAAAGTGATCCCTTTGTACAGTCGCATCATTGACGTCATGTTTCGAGTTCCTTGGTCGGTCACAGTTAGTGATCACACTAGATGCGTATCGTGCCTGAGCCAACTGAACCGTGCCTGAGCCCACCTCTTCAAGCAGGCCAAGGCACGTACCGTGCTTGGGCACGGTACAGAGCGATCACACTAGTCAAACAAACTGGACTTTGGGGGTCAAACGTGGCTGGGCATGGTACAGATTGCTTAGTGTGAGTATACCCTTAGAGAAACAACGTTCTCCCACCCCCTTCTGGCGACTGGCAGGGCCCAGCAAAAAGAGGTCACCAGATGTTGTTTTTCTGGTTGTGGAAAAACTGCATCTCTGCATGGCCTTCTAAAGGAACCCAACGTTAGATATATGTGGCTTATTTAAATTAAGTTCCTGAACACGTCTGTGTGGGATTATATGTTTTGTTCGGCACATTTCTCTAAGGATTCTTTTGAGAACTATTATGAGTCAGACTTTAAAAGAAACTTACAGTACTGTGCAAAAGTCTTAGGCACATAAGATATTTTCGTCTTTACATGGTTATTTTTATCTTCTGCTTTAGTGTGTTAATAGAAAATATATATTCCCAAAAATTTATTTTGCGAATAGAATAGAGGAACATGGAGCCATGCAGCAGAAGGCATGGGCCCCCACAGAGCCCCCACTGAACATCGAGTCAGTCTGGGATTACATGAAGAGACAGAAGCAATTGAGACAGCCTAAACACATAGAAGATCTGTGGGAAATTATCCAAGATCCTTGATTATCTGCCAAGAACCTTAAAAAACTGTGTCTAGGTGTATCCAAGAGATTTGGTGCTGTTTTGATGACAAGGGTGGTCACACAAAATATAAATGTAGCTTTTTTTAACGTCATTAACTTTGAATGACGTTAATTGATCAACCAAAAATATTTATTACTAGTTAATACTAGGCATTACTTCTGAAAATATTTTCACTATACAGCATTTTTCACAAATGCCTTAAACTTTTGCACAGTACTGTATATTGAAAGATGGAGCAGTGCCAACTACTGTATATTGGACACAACAGTAATGCCTGTGAGTAACAAATTGAATACAATAGTTTCTGTCTGTGTTTGTTTGATATATAAGGAATAGTCAATATTTCAAAAAGAAACATGAGCAGGGCTCCAACGCAGAGCAGATCTTGCATATTACACAGTTACCTACCAAAGAAAAGTAGAGCAGTGGCAAATTATCATCTTTTTGAGCCAGACAGAAAGTGTGATCCTCTATAAATAGCCCCCTTACCACTAAGGGCACTTCAGGAAATATAAAATTTTCACCTGGATTTCTAAAAACAATAGTGTAATATGTGGTAAGAATATTTCACAAATGCATTTATGAAACAAAAAGATGATGCAAATACTTTAAAATCCATTAGACAAGGCACCAGGTTTCTCTGACAGAGTACCTATAAAGTCAGTTTTCCTCTGGGCAGAAATGTAAAATGCAGGGAAAAACATTACATTTACAGTGAGCAAAAAATTTATTTGATCCCCTGCTGATTTTGTATGTTTGCCCACTGACAAAGATATGATCAGTCTATAATTTTAATGGTAGGTTCATTTGAACAGTGAGAGACAGAATAACAACAAAAAAATCCAGAAAAACGCATGTCAAAAATGTTATAAATTGAATAGCATTTTAATGAGGGAAATAAGTATTCAACCCCCTCTCAATCAGAAATGTCTGGCTCCCAGGTGTCTTTTATACAGGTAACGAGCTGAGATTAGGAGCACACTCTTAAAGGGAGTGCTCCTTATCTCAGCTTGTTACCTGTATAAAAGACACCTGTTCACAGAAGCAATCAATCAATCAGATTCCAAACTCTCCACCATGGCCAAGACCAAAGAGCTGTCCAAGGATGTCAGGGATAAGATTGTAGATCTACACAAGGCTGGAATCGCCAAGCAGCTTGGTGTGAAGGTGACAACAGTTGGTACGATTATTCACAAATGGAAGTAACACAAAAGAACTGTTAATCTCCCTCGGTCTGGGGCTTCATGCAAGATCTCACCACGTGGAGTTGCAATGATCATGAGAACGGTGAGGAATCAGCCCAAACTACACGGGAGGATCTTGTCAATGATCTCAAGGCAGCTGGGACCATAGTCACCAAGAAAACAATTGGTAACACACTACGCCGTGTACAGGTCCATCTGAAGTTTGCCAATGAACATCTGAATGCTTCAGAGGGGAATTGGGTGAAAGTGTTGTGGTCAGATGAGACAAAAATCGAGCTCCATAGGAGGTGTTTTTCTGCTAAGGGGACAGGACAACTTCACTGCATCAAAGGGACGATGGACGGGGCTATGTACCATAAAATCTTGGGTGAGAACCTCCTTCCCTTAGCCAGGGCATTGAAAATGGGTCGTGGATGGGTATTCCAGCATGACAATGACCCAAAACTTAGGGCCAAGTCAACAAAGGAGTGGCTCAAGAAAAAGCACATTAAGGTCCTGGAGTGGCCTAACCAGTCTCCAGACCTTCATCCCATAGAAATTTTGTGGAGGGAGCTGAAGGTTCGAGTTGCCAAACGTCAGCCTCGAAACCTTAATGACTTGGAGAAGATCTGCAAATAGGAGTGGGACAAAATCCCTTCTGAGATGTGTGCAAACCTGGTGGCCAACTACAAGAAACGTCTGACCTCTGTGATTGCCAACAAGGGTTTTGCCACCAAGTACTAAGTCATGTTTTGCAGAGGGGTCGAATACTTATTTCCCTCATTAAAATGCAATTCAATTTATAACATTTTTGACATGCGTTTTTCTTGATTTTTTTTCTCTCACTGATCAAATTAACCTACCATTAAAATTATAGACTGATAATTTCTTTGTCAGTGGGCAAACGTACAATATCAGCAGGGGATCAAATACTTTTTTTCCCTCACTGTACTTATAAAAACACTGTTCCTTGGTACATGAGTAGCAAAGCACTAATGTTACAAATCACAGCTACAACTGCCTCAATGTTGGAATATTTCACACTCTGCCATTAGGGTACACAGCAAATAATCCAAATAAGGTGTAGCACATAAAATATTTGCTACTCTTTGAGAGAAAGCCGTTATCGGAAAGGAAGAAAAGATTTCAAATGAGGAGCTAGAGTCAAAACTCCCCTGAAGCTACAAGCATATATTTGAGTGAGTAGGGTAGCACATATGCAGCTAATTTCAGGACCATCACAGCCCTCTGTGGACTGACATTTGCTTATCTGAAAAATCTGAGTTGACAGAACCTCTCTTCCAGCATGAAGAGAAGGAAATGGGGCCTTGTAGCCACGTGTGATTGCCTGCAGTAGGGGAACGAGAGAGCATGGCTCTGGTATCTACTGTTCTCTGTGAGGCACTCAGTGTTGTAGCATTTTGTGGAGTGTTTGGAAGGAATCAGATTCTAGCTTCAAACTCTTATTTCTTTTTCCACACTTAGTCACCTGTATGCAGAGTTTGTTTAAGCTGCCCATAAAGCAAACACACTCACCCAAAGTAACAGTAGCAAAAACAAACAACTACGCATTTCACCCTGCAGCTCTCACCTGGTTACCCACTGAAGGTAAACTGGTTTGAGCCTTGCTAGTTCCTGGGTGGGAGATTTTCTGCAGAAAACTATGGTTGCTTCTGGAAGAGGTATTAGAGTGCCCAGCAGTTGGTGCTCACACTGTAGTCTGTGTGGGTCGTAATAACCCAGAATATTGACTGGGACACTATATTGTAAATGACACCGTCTTTCGGATGAGACGTTAAACCGAGGAGACTCTCTGTGGTCATTAAAACAATACCAAGGCATTTCTTGAAAAAGAGTAGGGATGCAACCCCGGTGTCTTGACCAAAGTTGCCAATTGGCCTCATCATGGCTTTCTAATAATCCCCTATATATATATATGAATTGGATACCTCACTGCACTCAACTTTCCTTAAATAGCTGGTGTGTGATGTGTGGTGGCCATTCTGGGGCACTATGGCTGCCGTCGCATCATCCAGGTGGTTGAGTAGATTCCCTGCTACTATGTAGTACTTTGAGTGCCTAAAAAAGCACTTTGTATTTGTAAGGAAATAATTAAGGAAAGAAGAATGAGTTTATGTCATTTGCGATTGTGATAATGTGACAGATAATAAACAATGGTTGTGTCTCCGCTGACAGAAAAGTAGCATGGACATGATAACATAGTAATACTGTTACGTTTTTGTGCACATGTACCATGGCAATACCACAGTATTGTGTAAAGAGTGGTATTCTGCAATAGAGCGCAATAGTGCCAGCCCACTTTTTCTGCCTTCTGGGTTCTGGAAGTATTTTCCCCATTCATTTCTTCCATTGACTTTTTGTAAAATCCTTCATGAAAGAGTTACCATGAATAATGAATAAAAACAATGGGAATATATAAAACTATTGATTTTAGGTTGTTGATTCTAAGTAAAAAACAATAGATTTGATATTGATTGCAAAATATTCCAATATGTACAAATATATAAGTATTTTAATGGTGAAGGGATACCAACTCGATAATGTCATTCACAGTGCGTCAGGGGAGCACAGGTTCGCACAGAGTCACGTTTTGTGGGTTTCGTTGGCCGCAGTTCTCTGATTGGATGATCTTTCTCTGCTGTACCATGCGTAATGTAATTGTTTACCATAAATTCTGCTATCAAACAAGATTTTTAATGAAGTTGAAATAACGCAGACGGATGGCTTCGACGGATGCATATAGCATCGGTGAATAACCTTGTAGCTCACAGCAGGTCTGTCTTTAAAGGTTTATAAGTTATCATTGAGAATCAATTTGTCTATGGGATAAATGAATGGGAATTTTACTCCCAGAAACAGACTGTTGTGCTATAGATACCTTAAAGGGATAGTTCCCCCAAAAATGAAAATTGTCTCATCATTTTGTCACCTTCATGCCATCCCAGATGTGTATGACTTTCTTTCTTCAGCAGAACACAAACAAAGATTTTTAGAAGAATATTTTAGCTCTGTAGGTCCATACAAGTGATTGGCAACCAGACATTTCAAACTCCATTTTACATTTTAGACAGCAAACTAGGTTTGGATACCCAATCAATGAGACATAGTATAGTGAAGGATGTGGGGTGACATAATATGTTGTAAAGTTGATAACATCTGGATCTTATCTGACTGGCATTGGAAAACACACATTCTCAGTGAAAACTAAACCTTAGAAGAACGGTTTGTTGAACTCTGCTCAGCTCAGTGCAAACAGCTATATTGTATACAGTATGTAATAAGTTACCATAATCTAATAACGTATTAATAATGTAATGTAATGCATTAGATGTTAAATTCTTGTAATCAGATTAAAGTTACTGACTTTCAATTAATTTTAAGTACATTACTTTCACTATATGTACTGTATAATACATTTAAAATATTAATTCATATGTATGTTTGTTAGTGTTTCTGTGACAGCTGAAGGGTGTGCAACAATGAATGAGGAGGAAATATAGACATTTTAAATTTGAGCGGGAAACAAAAAACATTTCTAGGAAAAGTGATTGAGAAAGTAACTTAAAGGTAAAATAATAAGTAATGTGAGTACATTTAAGATAAATTAATTGAACACTCACTGCTCTTGACTGGGTAACTTTAGTAGCTTTAAAAAGTATTAATATATTATAATCATACAGTGAAGACCAGTAGTAGTTTTATGTTGCATTTCATTCTGAATGATTACTTGAATACTTAATAGCTTACTGCTGTTAAAAACTTTTAAAGCTGTTACAAGAAGCACAGAAGTTTCTTAATTTGTCTTTTGTGTTCTATAATTTTTAATCTAGTTCTATTCATTGCTGTTTTTTTATTGTTATTTTATTACTGACTGTTTATTAGTCTTGAATATTTACTTAAAGGGAACTTACTGTATTATGCCCCTTTTCACAAGATGTAATTAAAATCGTTGGTGTCCCCAGAATGTGTCTGTGAAGTTTCAGATCAAAATACCCTACAGATCATTTATTATACCATGATGAAAATTCAAATTTTTAGGTAGGAATAAAAATTAGCTGTTTTTGTGTGTATGTCTTTAAATGCAAATTAGCTGGTGTATCCAGAATAGGGTGGAGATTTGACATCTCTGCTTCGGATAACTAGACATCATAAGCAATATGACTGACAGCGAAAATAGTGGTGTTCAGACCTATATGTTTGAACTGGAGTCAGACACTGATGAAGGAGAGACTCTGTCAGAAGTAACAACTTTGAGAATGAACTAGGAAGTTTCTGAATGGTTATTTGATAAATGTATTTATTTGTTGTAGAGTTATTTCAGTAGTTTTGCAAAGATGGATGAGCAGCACACACACACACACACACACACAAATACTGTTACAACGTTCACTATGTGCTATAACGAAGCAACACACACAAACAAACATGTCCTTTGGCAGTGTCCATCAACAGTCATGGGCAGGACCTGTACAACGTGACGTGTCTTTGTACAGAATCTGCGAACGGCTTGTTCTGAGACAGTGCTTATGATTAATGGGGATTAAAAAAAGGACTGGATGGATTTTTATCATTGTAGGGTGGTTGTGTACACACACACTGCCAACACACATTTACGTTCAAACGTCATGTAAAAGTGAATTTTGCTTAATAGGTCCCTTTTAAGAGCTTGAAACCATTCTTCCATAATTAACATATTAGTTAGTGTTCATCAGTCATCGGCTACCCTTCTCTCAATATGTAGCTTCGTTGGCCATTGTTAAACCCATATTGGTGGACTACTGCCATTCACCCCACTACTTTTTAATGTTCTAAAATGAATGATCTCATAGCATATCATTGATGTTTGCCAATTATTCATACTGCAGAGATTAGCAGTCAAATAACAGACCTGATTGCGCCTCTTCTATTAATGATGATGAGACGTGAGTTTGACAGTGATGGTCTTCTCTCTGCCTCAGTCTACTACACTGCTTATGGCCGTGTCAGCTCTCCAATTTCTCTCTTGCACTGACGTTTTATCACAAAGAACATCCACATTTCTAACTGACAGTAAGCCTCTTTTAATCAGCCCCCTATTTCATGGTACAAGACTAACTAAAATTTAATCTGTAGCCTACTCTATTTTGATAAAGAAAATCCAGTTATTTTCAGAGCATGGAGATATACAAACACCATTATCCCACCCCAAGCTGCTCTAAAGATACAACACTAAGCAAAATAACAATAATGTAAAGTAGATTGATTTTGAGTCCCAACTGATTACAATAAACCTGACAATCTAAACTGTCCATCCACTCTCAATTTGAAATTTTGGTCAGGTATAGGTACACCAATAATTGGTCTGACTGATATTATTTCTAACATTATTTCGACATATTATTGGTTCTTTAATAGCCCGATAAATTGCACCATTTGATGGGCCTTTATAGGATCGCCATAATAGCAATGCCACTACAACACAGGAAACAGTGGAGTTCTCAGATAAGTAACTTGCTTATTTAAAGGGATAGTCCACTCAAAAATGAAAAGTCTCTCATCTGTACGACTTTCTTTCTTCTGCTGAACACAAACAAATCTTTTTATAAGAATATCTCAGCTCTGCTGGGCCATACAATGCAAGTGAATGGTGGCCAGAACTTTGAAGCTCTAAAAAAGACAAAAAGGCAGCATAGAATTAACCCTATCAATCTGACTCCAGTGGTTTAATCCATGTCTTCTGAAGATATATGATAGGTGTGGGTGAGAAACTGATAAATATTTAAGTTATTTTTTACTATAATCTCCACTCCACTCCACTCCACTTTTTTTATCGATTTGCATTTGCACATATTGCCAAACTACTGGGAAGTGAGGAGAATTCATGATAAAAAAGGACTTAAATATTGATCTACTATTTTTATGCTGCCTTTATGTCTTTTGTAGAGCTTCAACTTTCTGGCCACCATTCAATTGCATTGTATGGCACTGCAGAGCTGAGATATTCTTCTAAAAATCTTGTGTTCAGCAGAAGGAACACATCTGGGATGGCATGAGGGTGAGTGTTTGAAAATGATTAGAGTATTTTCATTTTTGAGTGAACTACTCCTTTAATGTATTGTTTGCATAATTACTCTTTTTACAGCCATTTATTCTCAGAATTAGCACTGTAAACTAGACATAGCAAAAAACAGATCAAATTAATGTGTGACTGTTTCAAATGCAAAACAACTTTCCATAAATATAATTGCAATAATAATCGTTGTATTATTTATTACTTTTATTTGTCAAATATTTATGATAAATATGTTTTTTTTGTTTTGTTTTTGTTTTGTAGTCTAATTATTTTTTAGTTGTTACTGGGTCAAAAAGCAGAAATAAAACAATAATTACTAATCGGTTCTGCATATCAGTTATTAGAATACTTCAATATAAAAATATGATTCTGTATGTCATAAAAACAATATAATTTGATTTGAGGTCCAAAGAGTTTGGTGTTATTGATGTTTACAGTCAGCAGAACTGGGATACATTATATGTGTTCTATTCTTTCCTATAGATTTTGAAAGTCAGCCTCTCATTGGTCTCATCATTTATTCTGTCTCTAATCTAATCTGATCTTTCTCACTTTCTTTTTCTTCAAGGCTCCCCTGATGACAAGCCATCACTCCCTGCCTGCTATGGGCACTCAGTGAGATGTGATTCTGTCATTTTCATCTGAGAATCCATTTTCCTCTCTACTCTTTAAATCTCATGCCTTTCAGGGTCCTCTCTTCCCCACCATCTTAAACTCACTGCCTCACTAAACCAGGATGACAGGCATTGGAGAGTTGTGGTAGGCCAGTGTCCTGCACAGCCTTTCATATCTCACAAGGCCCAGGGGAGCTGTCGCCATAACACTGGGCTGACAGAATGCTCAGTTTAGTAGGCAGGCTTCTCCCTGAGCCTGGAGTCAAGGTTTGGGAGAAGAGGTTCATTCATCAAAATTAAATCAGTTTTCTGCTTTCCCAGTCTCCCATCAGTAAATTCCTCCCACTGCCATCCTCTCTGTGCTATTCGCCTGATATCTGTGGCCATAAAAGTTCAGAATGGTTATAAAACTTTACAATTCTAAACACAAAACCTAAACCATATCTGGGTAATTCCGGAAACGGTTCCATTTGTGTGCTACTAAAGTCTTTCTAGCAAGTCACTCTACTGGTGGCCATCTTTGGAATGCTCTAGGGAATCTGTTTCCAGTCATGAAAGTGCATCTCCTATCTACTTGAATGGGGAACAACTGACATTTCCAAAACAGTTGGTCAATATTACAATCAAAAAAACATATTTCATATCGGCAGTAAAATCTGACAACACTGGAATCATAAATTGTGTTTCTTTACCTCATATTACGGTAAAAAACTAAATTTTCCCAGTTGTATAGCTAATGCGCATGCACATTCTCGAGTTGATTGACAGGTGATGTCTGTATCTTAAAGGTGATTGGCTCTTTTTCCTTTCTACATCTGTTGACCATTGGGCTTTCCAATCTCTTCCATTAATTTGTATAGAAGTGGCACATCTCTGCTAAATTGTCTCTGGTGCTACAATATTCCCTATAAATTACTAATTAATATTTAACAGATTTATGCTGATAATAAACAGAATATTAAACATAGTCACATTATCTTATAGTTCTGACTCATTTTAGTGTTTTACTTTCTATTTAATCTTGTTGAAGGCATGGGTTTACGATCCACACCCTTTTATTTTATAATGCCTTCCCCTATAATTGATTAATTACTTGAATAAATGTACTAATGATTGTTATTATTACATAATCAATAGTTTATCAGTCTTATTGAAGGATGGGGCAGTTAGACCATGTATTAAGAAGCCACAGCATAATCCAAAATAATTGGCTAATTACAGACCGATTTCAAATATACCATTTATGTCGAAAATACTAGAAAAGGTAGTGTCCTCCCAACTATGTTCATTTCTACAGAGAAATGGAATATATGAACAATTTCAGTCAGGATTTAGGCCCCATCACAGTACAGTGACTGCACTTATAAGAGTTACAAATGACACCTTTATCATCTGATCGTGGCTGCATTTCTCTTCTAGTGCTTTTAGATCTTAGTTCGACACGATAGATCACAGTATTCTCTTGAATAGGCTGGAGAATTATGTTGACATTAGTGGGCTTGCATTAGCATGGTTTAGGTCCTGTTTATCATACCGTTACCACTTTGTATGTGTAAATGAGGAATTGTCAAATCAAACAAAAGTTATGTATGGAGTGCCACAGGGATCAGTTTTAGGACCTCTGCTTTTCTCCTTATACATGCTTCCCCTGGGAGATATTATCAGAAATCATAGAATAAGTTTCCACTGTTATGCCGGCGATACCCAACTTTATATTTCTTCTAAACCCAAAGAAAAATCACAATTCTCCAAATTAGCAGATTGTATCAATGAAACATCTCGGTTACTGTCATAACTTCCGTTCCCTGATGGAGGGAACAAGACGTTGTGTCGATGAAGTGAAACTAGGGGTCGATCTTGAGAGCAAAACACCTACAGATCTTTGAGAAAAGGCCAATGAAAATTGGCCGAACAAAGAGCTGCTCAGAGCATCTAAAGCTCTGGGTCCAATCCACATAGATGCAAAAAAAACGCGCAGCGGACATAGCAACGATAAGGTTGGGTCTGCCTCCTCCGGGGGCAGTGCTTGTAGGCTCACCACTTGAAACTTGGGAACCTTGGGCACGTAGCCCGTTCGACCCCAGTCTTCAGAAAGACTGCCTTTAACTCAACTGACTCCAGGGGCTCGAAGGGGGCTCTCCATAGGCCTGAGAGGACCACGGAGGTCCCATGAGGGAAAGAGGTGCGGTCTAGTAGGGTTCAGCCTCCTGGTGCCTCTCAGGAACCTGATGACCAGGACATGCTTACCGAGGGACTTACCTTGAACCAGAGCATGGTGGGCTGCTATGGCAGCTACGTAGACCTTGAGAGTGGAGGGGGACAGCTGCCGATCCAACTTCTCTTGCAGGAAGGCAAGTACCAACCTGACTGCGCAGCTCTGGGGGTCTTCATTCTGGGAAGAACACCACTTAGCGAAGACAGGCCACTTCAGGGAGTAGAGCTGTCTTGTAGAAGGGGCTCTGGCCTGAGTGATTGTGTTAACCACAGCGGGCGATAGACCAGTTAGGTTCGCCACGTCCCGTCCACGGACCAGATATGGAGATTCCAGAGGTCTGTGCGTGGGTGCCAGAGGGTGCCCCGTCACTGAGAAAGAAGGTCCTTCCTCTGAGGAATCTGCCAGGTGCTGTCGTGAGGAGCATGAGTTCCGAGAACCAAGTCTGGGTGGGCCAGTATGGGACCACGAGGGTGACTTGTTCCTTGTCCTCCCTGACTTTGTGCAAGGTCTGTGCAAGAAGGCTCACTGGGGGGAATGGGTATTTACGCAGCCCCCGGGGCCATCTGTGTGCCAGCGCGTCTGTCCCGAGGGGGGCTCCTGTCAGGGAATAGCAGAGCAGGCAGTGGGAGGATTCCCAGGAATCGAACAGGTCTACTTGTGCTTTGCAGAATAGACTCCAAATCAGCTGGACCAACTGGGGGTGGAGTCTCCACTCTCCGCTTAGCGTTACCTGCCGCGACAGCACGTCCGCTGTGGCATTGAGGCTGCCTGGGATATGAGTGGCCCGCAGCCGACCTCAGCCGCTGCTGACTCCAGAGGAGGAGATGGTGGGTGAGTTGTGAGTTGCGACATGCGACGAGACCATACGCCGCCTTGGCGATTTATATATGCTACTGTTGCTTTTTATTTATTTATTTATTTTTAGTCTAAAATGTTAAACACTGTAACTACTAAAGGCTGCATGATGACTTCAAGGTGGTTCCTCTTTATCTAGAGTGACCTTTCCAGGAACAATAGTGAAATTAATATCATGCATAGACTAATCACACAAACAGAAAACACCATCCCAGTAACACATGTGACACTAAAATTATGTAATGAACATTAACTAAACTGCATAAAATATAGCATAGAACATCCCATTGTACATAACTGATATAAAAAATTTAAATAAACATTCTGGGAATGTCCAATTATTGTTCCCCTGCTGTCACTCACTCAACGTTGTGTCAATTGTAGTGACACAAGGGGTCTTCCTTGGGAGCATCGCGTACCTCTGCTGATGACTTGTCTGGGCTGCCAACTTCGTCATAGGAGTGTCACCTCTGGCTGAACATGGTCGAGATGCGCGACACGGTAAAGGCATGCTTTCTCAATGGCCCCGTCTCCCAGCCTGGCCTCTTCGGTGACACCGTCGACGACTTCGGCCAGCAGTTTTTGGCGGTAAAGAAGCAGGCGGAGGCGATATCCCATATCATGCCTCGCCGTCGCCAAACCAGCATGCCTAGTGCCCCGCCTGCTCACCGAGGGCATCCCCCTGCAACTAAACAACAAGTAGCTCCGCCTCAACCCGGGCCCAGCTCTCAGCACCAGTGTCGAGCACCTCGCAGGCGGCGTACGCACCCCGTCTCCAGGATCCCTTCCAGGACCAGGAAAGCTCCTAAGCACTCCTCAGACGGGCAACCCAGGCAGCCAGACGAGCTGAAACCAAGACCACTCCGTCCCCCGGTTGAGGGCCGGTGTGTGCCATTCTCACGGCGCCCTGGCCCCAAAACTCTACAGTCCCGGCTCCCCGGACACAGCTCCCTCACCTCCGGAACCGCGACTGCTCAGCCCTGGCAGGCCAGCTCTGAGGAGTTCCGAAAATGCCTTTCCACCACGGACCTCTTCCTCAGTCTCTAACCCGCCCCCTGGCGAGTCTTTTCTCAGCACCCAAACCTCTCAGCCGTCTAGGGCTTCAGGTCAACTGGGAAAAGAGATTGCTCGCCCCGGTTCAGAGCATTTCATTTCTCGGCATGGCGTTAGACTCAGTCTCAATGACAGCGTGCCTCACGAACAAGCACGTGCAGCCAGTGCTCAGGTGCCTCGCTCCCTTCGAGCCCGGCACAGCGGTTCCTCTAAAACAATTCCAGAGGCTCCTGGGGTATATAACATCCACAGCCGTGGTCGCGCAGCTCCGTTGATGCATATGAGACTGCTTCAGCACTGGCTTCAGACTCGAGTCCCGAGATCGCCATGGTGTCGCGGCACATACCGTGTGGTAATCACACCCTTCTGCCATCAGACTTTCAACCCTTGGACAGACCTCTATTTTCTACAGCAGGTGTCCAGACGTGTCGTGGTCAACACAGACGCCTCTCAACAGGGTTTGGGCGCCGCGTGCAATGGGCACGCTGCCACTGGCACCTGGACAGGGCCACGGCTGCGTTGGTACATCAACTGCCTAAAGTTGCTGGCTGTATTCCTTGCCCTGCGGAGGTTCTTCCACTGATTCGGGACAATCACGTCTTGATCCGTTCAGACAGCACCGCGGCGGTAGCGTACATAAATCAGCAAGATGATTTACAACTCGCCCACCATCTCCTCCTTTAGAGTCAGCAGTGACTCACTCATATCCCTGGCAACTGCAACACGACGGTAGACGCGCTGTCGCGACAGGTTTCTCCCAGCGGAGAGTGGAGGCTCCACCCCCAGGTGGTCCAGCTGATTTGGGGCCGATTCGGCATGGCACAAGTAGATCTTTTTGCCTCCCAGGACAACACTCACTGCCCGCTCTGGTACTACCTGACAGAAGCCCCTCTCAGGACAGACGCGTTGGCACACAGCTGGCCCCGGGGGCTGCGCAAGTATGCATTTCCCCCAGTAAACCTTCTTGCACTGGTGCTGTGCAAGATCAGGGAGGATGAGGAATATGTCACCTTGGTGGCACTAGGTTCTCATGTCTCACGCTCCTCATGACAGCACCTCCCTGGCAAATTCCCCTGGGGAAGAACCTTCCTCTGGAACCTCCACGTCTTTACTGCGGAGGATTGTGTGGGAGAGAGAGATCGTTTACGGACATGTCCGTCACGTGTGTGTTTGTGTCTTTTTAAGTTTCTCATTAAAATATTGTTTATATAACAATCCTCCGCAGTCGGCCTTTAACCCTCTTGGAGGCTTGATTAGCCTGATAAGGGACCGGGTGTGTATAATCACGACCTGGCCCCGCCCTCCGCCCTGCCACAATATCTTACAACTAAATTGAACAAAAAAGAGATCTGAATCCTTTAAAGTTCAGATACAAGTTGAATTTTTTTTTTTTTTAAAAAACAAACAAACAAAAACAAAACAGCTTATTTTCCACTGATGTCTTATACTGGAATTACTGTTGCTACATTACCCAGTATTCTAGTTAATAATAAAGTGTTTCTAAATAAGCTATACATTTATATTGAAATAATGTGTAGTTAGAGGTGTGTGTTTCTACACATATTAAAGAGCACACCCAAGTACTCCACAGAATAATGTAAAGATATTCTAAACTGATTACGCAAAAAAACAACACTGGTCAGGATCAGTATCGGCAGATATTGAGATTTCAAATATCAAAATGTGGTATCGATGCATCCCTAGACAAGATCAGCATTAGGGTTGTGTTGAGCCAAGGATACTCCATATGAAGTTTCAATAAGTACTTTTTAGAACTCTATCTGCTCCTCTTATCATTATGGGCTTTAAGGACATTGCTCTGCCTGCAAGAACTTTTAGGTGAACTCTCTTTAGCCTGTGGTCTGAGCTAAGTGGCTTAATTAGGTCGCAATTGATAATGTGTTAGAGAGGGACATTGCACAGAAATACAGCCATTAATCTGAGTTAATCCAAATTTAAAATTGTGTCACAATATAGGCCTTGTGCATTAAAGGGGTCAGGAAATAATACATTTTTTTATTTGTATAATTGTATTATCTTCCCTGACGTACACTTATAATGTTAGTAAAGTTTTTTTTGCACCAAAACAGTTATAATCTAGTAATTTATTATAATTTTCCACCCGTCTCTGGCCTTCTGTCTGAAACACCTCCTTAAAACTTCAATGTAAGAGCTCACTGTTATGATTGGCTAACATTGTGCAGCCCCTCAAATACAACCATTTTTGAAAATCAATCGGAAGAGAATGAACAAGCTCCAAAACATCATAAAACTAAATTTCAGGGTTTACACATAACACACATCCAAATGAATCCATTAAACTGTTCAACTCAAGTACAAATGTTAACACTCATTCATAAACTATCAAACAGTTGACATTTGAAATATTCATGAACGAAGCTGTTTACTTACGGTTTTGCAATTGGGTCCAAGTATTTGAACTGCCCATTCTTCAATAACAGTGCCTTCGCAAAGCTTCAATCGGATTGACTGGTTCACAAGCAATTCACGCACTTCGTCCATGGTTGAAATGAGCCCAACACATAATAAGGTGTGTATAAATTTAATAAAACCATGTGTGCCCTACTTGATACTGTAGCTGCAGTGTCTCACCAGATTAAGTACTGTAGCGCCAGCCCACGCTCGATACTGCCGCAGCATCACCCACACACTCTCCCATGCAGTACACCACAATCTAGCACATCTGTCAGCCTCTGATTTGGCGTTTCCTTAATAATGGTTCTACTACAGCGTATAATCCATTTCACCATTCATTTAATTCCTAAACCAATTCAAAGGCATTTAACCATATACCACCAAAGTTCTGAGTGGCATACTTTTTTCCATAAATCAATATTCAGCAAGTCTGCCCCAGCAATCAATAACCCCCAAATTTCTCTGCTCATTAAACGCTCAGGCACCAGAATGCCTCTAACCATCGATATCTTAAAATGCCTAACCACCTTCCACCTTGGTTACCATTCAGTAAACACAGCTTGCACGCTCGACACTATGTTTATCATAGCCTTTTTCAGCTCTATGCATTGCTCAGAAACCACTGTCAATACACAATTCGATCCCATCATTCATACCACCTTCTCAGGTCAAAAGCACCTCAAATCAGTCCTCCTCCAATCTGGCATCCCGGAAAAACTTTATTCCAGTCATACATTCCGTATCGGTTTACAACAACCACAGCTGCCCAAAAGGTTTATCAGAACAACATATTCAATCTCAAGTTGTTGGTCATCAGACCCATATCACAGCTACATCAGATCTAATTGCTTCCACAACAGGAAAGCTCACCAATCACTACTCAGCTAATCCCCTTATCAGTACCACCCGTCTCCATCACTCATGTCAGCACCTGCCTCGCTACATCCCACATGCACATGCATGTATGTGTACATGTGCGCGGGTGTGCGTGCAGATTCGTTCATGCACGTGTGCGTGTATGCGTATGCATGTATTTATATGTATGTGTATGTGTGTGTGCGAATACATATATATATATATATATAAATACATACACTGGTGCTAAATGTTTGGAATAATGTACAGATTTTTTCTTTTGAAAGAAATTGGAACTTTTATTCACCAAAATGGCATTCAACTGACCACAATGTATAGTCAGGACATTAATAACGTGAAAAATTACTATTACAATTTGAAAAAATTTAACTACTTCAAATAGTTCTCATCAAAAAATCCTCCACATGCAGCAATGACAGCTTTGCAGATCCTTGGCCTTCTAGCTGTCAGTTTGTCCAGATACTTAGGTGACATTTCACTCCACGCTTCCTGTAGCACTTGCCGTAGATGAGGCTGTCTTGTCGGGCACTTCTCACACACCTTACAGTCTAGCTGATCCCACAAAAGCTCAATGGGGTTAAGATTCATAACACTCTTTTCCAATTATCTGTCCAACGTCTCTGTTTCTTTGCCCACTCTAACCTTTTCTTTTTGTTTTTCTGTTACAAAAGTGGCTTTTTCTTTGTAATTCTTCCATCAGGCCTGCACCCCTGAGTCTTCTCTTTAGTGTTGTACTTGACACTGGTGTTGAGCAGGTAGAAGTCAATGAAGCTGTCAGCTGAGGACATGTGAGGCATCTATTTCTCAAACTGGAGACTCTGATGTACTTATCCTCTTGTTTAGTTGTATCTGGGCCTTCCACATCTCTTTCTGTCATTTTCAGAGCCAGTTGTCCTTTGTCGTTGAAGACTGTTGTGTACACATTTGTATGAAATCTTCAGTTTTGTTTTTGGCAATTTCAAGCATTGTATAACCTTCATTCCCCAAAACAATGATTGGCTGACAAGTTTCTAGAGAAAGCTGTTTCTTTTTTGCCATTTTTGACCTAATATTGATCTAAAGACTTGTCAGTCAATTGCATACTTTGGCAACTCAAAAACAAACACAAAGATACCGTTAAGCTTCATTTAACGAACCAAATTCAAGTCTCGAGCTCCGAACCCTCCAGTATACAGACAGCAAGCCAAATAAATTTACCTCTACATTAACATACGAACAACTGCACTTTCATTGGTCGAAAAATCAGATAGTCTTGCGCTAATCTCACATAAATGGTTGAATCAATGTTGCTGTGCCAGTCTGGTCAGGAGATCCAAATGAAATGGCTTACTTATAGTTGTCTCTGCATCTCTGTATATTAAACTGGGAAAGAACAAGTAAAATTAAAAAAAACTACACACCCTTAAAATTACAGCAATAGTTTGTCTGTAATGGATTTTCTTTTCCCATGGGGTTAAATTTGTCTACACTTCTATATGCACTCCTGTCTGAATGCATACAAGTCTGTTTAAACCGATAAGCACTCCAGTTGCTTTGGCTCGTTGAGACATGCTGTAATGGTCTTTGTCTCCCAGATCGATCCTTGTGTACCCAATGTATCCATTACAAGTGCAGTAGTCCACAAACAAAACAATCCCACACCTGACCTTTTCAGTCAATACACAGAGACATTAATTTCAACTCAGCTAATGTGGCACATTCATCCACAGGACAACATCAGTCACCACCAAAGGGAGTGGCAAACAGAAGTGGGTAATGAGAGGTTATTGATCGTGGTTTTGTGTTGGCTTTTCATTAGTGGGAGAGCGAGTGAGGACCAGTGGTTGTGGAAAGGGTGGGCAGAAACATTGTTATATCAATGATCCTCCAAGGCTTTCATCTAACATTTTAATCAAAACTATTCTGGTAACATAAAGGAAAAATGCAGTGAGTGTTAAGCGAGGTAATCTAAATCTTAAAAGACCCACTGCCATTCCCACTGCAACAGTATACATTCAACCTGTTAGTTGACCAAGGCCTTGCCTACCAGACTGCTAAGAGATAAATTAAAGGGATCATATCATATATTTTTATCACTGTTTTTTCCCCTTGTGACCCACTTATAACGTTAAACTTATAATGCCAAAGGAACCCCTAATCAATTTTTTATGATCATATCCACCCTCCCTCTGACCCTCAGAATAACGAGCTAAAAAAAACAAAAGGCTGTTTTTTTGGATGTTGCAGGTTTGCTGTTGGCCTCCATTATAGTTGGCTCTGCCCCTTAAATAACAGTCTCTTTGCAATGCCTGCATTACATTCATTTCAGTAATGCTGTTGAGGTGAAATGACAATATGGTGGCACCAAAAAGAAGCAGTAATTTTTGTTGTACATGACCAAAACCCCAACCCCAACCCTAAACCTAATCGCCAGTGGAATAAAAACGTAATTTCAGAGCAAAAATGCAGCCTCCAAATCACACTCATCATTAGCTGGATTTCCATCTAAATATTTAGTGTTTTTTTAAGTGTATTTCTAAAAATTAAACTAAAGATAATACAAATTGTTTTGCATTTCCATCCACAATGTAATGTGCATTATCTTGAGGGAGCCTGTCTTGTCATGATGGTGCAGCTGAATGACCACCTTGCAACTTGGAGAGTTTTATTTGCAGGATTGGAGCAATTGTACATCATTTTATTAAATGTTGCCAAGAGATGCCACAGAATAAATTATATATCTGATATAACGAGGGCTGAAATGGGCTGTGATGCCCACATGCTGCCAGCCTCCACATTGTGAGGACACACTTTAAAAGCCAGCTGTGGGTTAAACACTTCAGAATGTTAAAGGCTATGTTTGAAGAATTTTGTGCCACGGTCTGACCTTCTGTTGGGCCCTTGGGCGTCACTTTGTTTTAAAAAGTCATGGGGAAAGTTTTGGGGGGAAGGGGGTGACATCACAAAGTGACAAAACTTGTGAATATTAACTAGGTTATGTGTAGATAATGTCAAATAAAATTTCTTGGGGTTGTTCTTGATGACCAATACAACCCCTGAAGTATTTCACAAAATTAATTTAATAACTTGATCCATACATCTAACACTGTCAGTACTGGGATTTTATTTGTCAATGGATAAATAAATGGATTAGTTAGCTTTTTCCAGAATGACTGATTTGGTGGCATGATAAAGTTTTTGCCTCTAGTACAAGAACTTCTGGGTTCTAATCCTCCTTCATTTAACTTTTTAATTTATTAAAGAAAGATTGCATCTGTACGTCAGTATGCTCAAGAGAACATTGCTGCCCGATGTATCTGATAACAGCCACAACAAGCACTCATTATGATATTCAAAATAGCAAACTCCAGTGCTGGATTGCCACTTATTATAACATACATGAATGAAATGGAAACTCCAGCTAAAAAACTGGAGACCACTTACCTAACGAAAGCTATTTCAATCAAAGGTAAAAAGTGGAAAATGTATGTCCCACCCATCCCACACGTAAATTACGCCTATGGCTGAGCCAGTTACATCAAGTTTTCGCACACTCATAACATGTGCACGAATGGTCAAAACACGATATGTAATTGTTTTGCGAATAAACTTTCCATCAACTTAATGCTCATTTTAACAAATACAAAACTCTAGAAAATCCACTTCCACTTAGCGCATTACATTTAAAGTGAATTTTGAGAGTTTATTTGCATGCCAAGCGTTTCCATTCAGAATTTCTTATGCATACTTTCAAAATGCGCATTAAAAATAGTTGGCTGGAAACCCAGCATCTGTTTATGAAGGAGCAATTACTTCTGGTTTCTATGGGACCAGAAATTTAGCAACACACTATCTGTAGTGCGACAAGGAAAGGTGAAATTGTTTGAATTGATGCAAAAATGTCTGATTGCTCATCAGTAATGTGGCAAATGGGGTCAATTTCAGAGTACATGAACACTTGCAAGCAACATGACGTTTTCACATGTGATCATGTTGATTCATAACTGACGTCAGAAAAGTTGCGAAAGTTCAGAATGAGCTATTTTTTTCCCAGCTTAATTTCAAACGAGTGTCTTTTTGGATAGTGAAAGTTACTGAAAAGTTACAGTTCTCATAACACATCAAATACTGTTAAAGACTCCATTAAATGCTTAACTGTATAAAGTTTTAAAGTGAAAATTATCACAAAACTGACATGGATCTACTATCTTGAAACCTCTGAAAAAGCATTGAAAACATCAGTGTCTGTTGTGGGGCAGAAGATTACTTTGGTAATGGCCTTGACAGCTTGTTTGGTTTGACAGCAGCCTTTATATTCCCTTTGAGATTAGCTGTAGAGGGACCAACAACTTGATAGGTCTTCAGAGGCTTACTATAGACTGAGTATGTAATCAACCTCAGAGTGCCTACACCTCAAAGTACAGGCATTACTCTTTGCTCTCTAAATTTCAGGTACTCTGCAAAATGTGCCAGAGCCATACATAAAAGGAATACAGAGCATGTCTGTTGTTTTTAATCCTCAAACCCCTCTGTGGCTCGGTAAGAGATGATAGGATGTAAGAATCAGATCAAGTGGGGGAGAATTTTTTCACTGACACTTGTTTTCATAGCTTGCTTTCTTCTCATCCATATTTGATGATCATAAAGCTATTTCTTGCTGCCTTCTCCCTAATGCCCCCCTCCCATTCAGAGCAATGAATGAAAGATAGATGGACAAAGCAAAAAAGAGAAAGGGAAAGTGACAAAGACAGATAGTGACAGAAAGATTCCTTTTAACACATATGAACTCAAAAACAAAATGATTTTTTGTTAACTAGAGGTAACATTTACAAGAATCATCTAAAAAAAACATTCTTTTCACTTTCTCTCTCTCTTTAGGGAAATATAAGGCATGAAGAACAAGCGAAAGCTTCTCTGATGCATTGTAAGTTTGATGGGAGATAGTGTTATTTCCCACTCTCTCACTCTTTCTCTGCTCACAAATGAGGGCTGGAAGTAGACATCACAGAGGCATTGCAGGTCTAATTTGACTCATCTCTGTTAGAACAACCAGAAATCAGGAACCCCATCCCGCTTTCTCTCACTCTCACTCCTGTTGCCCCATGGGACACATCCATCTACACACCGACTAAACACTGTAACTATCCAAAATGTTTACATCAACCTCTCAAATGGACCTCAGGAAGGTTGTGATTCAGGGCAACGACAGATTGATGATCAGTTGCTCCTTGTTCTGTTACACAGTAATTTGTATCTTTTACAAATAACCTACAATGACAATGTTCAGCTAAAAATGTGCCTCATGTCGTAACTTTTAAATTAACTGGTTAAAAATATTAACAGCCAAAAATATTAACATTACCCAGCAAACCTGAATACATTAGTTCACACCAACAAAACTAATTTTAAGGGTTGATCAGGAAGAAATAGCTTGTTGTTATAGGAATATTCAGGATTCACTACAAGTTAAGCTCCATCGACAGCA
Source organism: Xyrauchen texanus (assembly GCF_025860055.1). Lineage (NCBI taxonomy): Eukaryota > Metazoa > Chordata > Actinopteri > Cypriniformes > Catostomidae > Xyrauchen > Xyrauchen texanus. Next base: position 25,773,391 of record NC_068282.1, on the reverse strand, counting down.
TTCGCGGCATAATGTTGATTACCACAAAAACTGATTTCCGTCCTTTTAAAAAAAATATGTATCCCCTTTTCTCCCAATTTGGAATGCCCAATGCCCAATTGCGAAGACTGACAGCACGGGAGGCTCATGCTACTCTCCACATTCCACGCACAACTTACCACACACCCCATTGAGAGCGAGAACCACAAATCGTGACCACGAGGAGGTTACCCCATGTGACTAACCTCCCTAGCAACCGGGCCAATTTGGTTGCTTAGGAGACCTGGCTGGAGTCATTCATGCTGAATGACTTTTTCCTGGTTTCGAAGTCGCAACTCCAGGGGTGGTAGTCAGCGTCAATCCTCACTGAGCTACCCAGGCCCCCTTTTCTTAAAGAAAAACAAAAATCAAGGTTACAGTGAGACACTTACAATGGAAGTGGATGGGGCAAATTTTTGGGGGGTTTAAAGGCACAAATATGATGCTTATAATTTTATAAAAGCACATTAATTCTTCTGTTAAAACATTTTAGGGTTTGTTGACATTACGTCGTCATGGCAACAAAGTTGTAAAATTGGCTCTAACTTTACACAGAAAGTTTAGTAAGTGATTTTAACACACTAAAATCATGTTAACATGCATATTGTTTATGTCTTGTGGCTATACTTTTGAAATAATTAGTATCTGAATGTTTATGGATTGGCCCTATACACATACCTTACTGTAACTTTTTGTGCCACAAATGCTGTCGATTGAGCTTAACTTGTATTGAACCCGCAATATTCCTTTAAGGGAACAAAAACAGGTTACCACTTTTTACAGTAGACATTTTCATGAAGCCTTACAATGCCAAGTAGCTCAAGGCTTTCAAATCTTAGCAAGAGCTAAATTCTGAACACTGAAATCTTACCCTCCCCATGTTCACTGTATCACAAGTTGTCATTTCAAAGCGGCTGCTCTTTTATGAGGTGGAAAGACTTCCGTCACAAATTGTATTTTTTCCACATAGGGGTTTATATAATTTGTCAGTCAGACTACATCATTGTATTTCTTCTAAATAATCAAGTCCAAGAAATTAAGACAGTAATTATCTAAAAATCACTTGACACTACTTTTCAGAGAGACATCAGAGATATGGATTTGGTTTTAGGGGGAGAATTATCTTTTTACCTAGCTCATCTCTTCTTAAAGATGGATCATAACAAAAATATTTTGTATTATTTAAAATAGTTCAAATAAGTCACCATAGCCATTTCCTGTGCACTCTTATTGTCTTCCCCATGTCCTCATAATATATATGTATATGATATATTTATATTTGTACCATATAACCTAATTTAGCATGTGACACAGTTCGTCTGGGCCAGCCTGACATTCATAGTAAATAGGAGACCTGGTTTTTTATTCCCACATGGACAAAATGAAGGAGAATGGTCGTCTGACTGCAGTCAAAACCCTAAATGGCATGGCATAAATATGGCTGAAATGAAGACCAAGTTTCATGTTTACGAGAGAAATGTGTATCTAATCCTAGATTATACTCTAAATACAGAGGACATTGGGTTAGCCACAAAAGAAACAAATAGGTAAGATGCCAGATTAATTAAAACTGTATAAAAATGTCTAAAATCTTTGTAGGCACTCAGGAGGTCAAAAAGGATCACATCACATGAGTTATTTTCTGATGCACTTAAAATCTGTAAGGCTACAGGGCCTCTTTTCTACTTCTTCTTATTTAAAAGCATCCCAGGTGGATGCTTTTACACCAAATTGATATTTAATGTAAATATAGCATTCCTTTGCCCATGCCACACTGTGATATCATACAGTTTTATTAAAAATAATGAAATGCTTTAGGCTGAAAGTTCTCTGTATAGATTTTGAGTCACAGTGAGTCAGCCAAATAAAAAAACATGAACATGTCTTCAAGCCTTTCTCTGATGTTGCTTAGTATAAAATTTGGTTACTCCAAATCCCTGCTTGCAACAGACGATCTGCAATGTAGCATATTTTGACTCTAATGACTAACACTAAAACAGCTGATACTTGTGTAAGATCTGTGTAATGAAACAGGTAATTGTGTATTTGTTGGATTTATGTTTAATCTGTTAAAGTGTTTCTAACGCTTTATTAAGCTGTAAACATTATGTAGCTCTATTAAGCTCCCAAAAGAAAGTTCCTCAGTGATGTCATATCCACATATACACTCACATCAGTATGAACATGTATGAATGTAACACATCATAAGAAAGTGTTTCAATGCTTTTCAAAGCTGCTCGGATCGTATCATTTATATGGATGAATGTTTTCCAACTAAATAGTCTAAATATTAAATGAAACAAATGACTATAAATGCAAAGTAATCTCATCAGTAATCAAAATACTTTTTTCTGTACTGTGTTCTGAATACCAACTATTTAAATTGTAACTGTAGTGGAATACAGTTACTAATATTATTTATTTTAAATACGTAATCCTGTTACATGTATTCCGTTACTCCCCAAACTATTAACAGATATGTACAGGTTGCACATCAGTTTTGTGTATTGGACCCATTTACTAGGGATGTCCCGAAACCGGTAATAGAATCGGGTCTGATACCGCTTTCATGAACTTGTACTTGTGCTCGTAAAAATGCTCGGATACCAAAAACGATTCCATCTGAAGTACGAATGTCATTCGGCAAACATTCAGCGAACAAATTAAAATTATGATTTGTTCTAGTGAGATTATTAGACAGCAAAAGCTGTGATTTAATGATATAAATATATAATTTGCGTGTGCTGCGTGCTTCAATTGTGAGTGTTTGTGAATGTGTGGAGCTGGTGTTGTGCTGACATAAAGACACATTGTGCTCATCCCTTTTAGAACTCTTGACTCATTCACGGAAAACACCATCTTGAGCATCGCAAGCTCTATTTGTAGCAGATGACAGTGAGCAAAGTGCCAATTGAATTTTTTGCATGAGGCACATACAGACTAGGTATTTATTTAATTAAATATCAGCCTTTTGCATTATAATAATCTCTTTGAGTCATGTAGCAACTGGCTTTTCCGAATTGAGAAGCTATCATCATACCAATAGCATTTCAAGATAAAAGCTCAGTTAAAATAAAAGCTTAATTTATAGGGAAAAACGTATGACAGAAATAGATCACTACTGTATTGTTATGTCATATTAACTGTAATACTATTACTACTAATAAGAATAAATCAATAGTAGTTGTATTATATTTAAGCAATATCTCACAACTGTGATGCTCTGTTATACGGCACTTTATTTGACAAAGATAACTCCAATGTTGTATTTTGGATTGTGCTGTGAGGTTCTATATAAAAGCGCTTTATTTGATAGAAATAATAATATAATATTATGTTGAAAATTAATTGTTATGTTTTCATTTGTTTAAAGTTTTAATGAATGCATTTATTTAATCAGCATTTTGATGATAACATTGAAATAAACTGTTGATATGGAATTCAGAATAAAATAAAACCAAAAAAACAGGTATAGGACTAGGTATCGGGAGTACTTGTATTCGTTCTCAAAAAAGTGGTATCGGGATATCCCTACTGTTTACTTTACATATGTGTTTACTGTACGCACTTTTTTGCTCTGGAAAAAGAAGGATGAGTCTAAATAGTTTTCTGTGGTAATCAACATTATGCCACAAACACTGAAACATTCCTTGTAAGAATAAATATCTATTAATTTATATTAGGTCTCGAAGCAGTCCTGGTTTTGGTGGCAATGTCTGTTTTCACTTCATTCTCAAAAAGTTTTTAAATATTCAAATCTTTGATTTGCAAACTGTTCTTCAATTCTGTTCTATTGCAAATCTTCACTATTCTCATGTTCAAACTTTTGTCCTATGACTGATATACAGCAACATGCCCCAAAACTCTTCTGCTTCCTCTCACATGTTGATGTTCAGCCATCTCTATTGTGAGTGAGAGTGAGTGAAATGTTGTGTGTTGTGCCCCCCTCCCGTCTGCCCCCATTCCCATCCACTACCCGCCCCCTTTTTATATACAGTTCTTTTACTCCCCTTTTATGACCCTTTTATTTTGTTAAGTCTGAGGTGTGAACAACTGGTGCTAAACTAGGGGGGGTTTCATGACACTTTAAGGGGGCTTTCACACTGGCAGTTTAGTCCAAAGCAGAGCACTGTTCGCATGAAAAGTTGGTAATGTGAAAGTGATTTTGCAGACCACGGAGTGGACCTCTGTACCCAACCCGTGACTATCTGTAGGATGTGGTCTGAGTTTGGTTGCACAGGGACTGTGCCGCAGTTCACATGAGTGAGAAAGCAACCTGTACTATATTCCGCACTTGTTCAGGAAGTAAAATGACTTGTGCGTGTGCTTTTGCCTATTTTTATGCATGATGACATAATCAGTTTCACAAAAACAAACACCTGCATCATGAGTGGCAGAAAAGGTGAGGTGCCTTTTATTTACATATGAGTGAGTGAGCATGCATGCAGCTATGTCCTCAAAAAAGATCATTTGTGAGCATCAGATATAGTCTCCTCCTGAATGACAGCATGAAGCACAGAGTGTTGTTCACTCTAGTGTGCATAATGACTGTTTTGTTACAGTTTTTTCCAATCGCTATGACAGTTTTTTCAATACATTTAACAAGTTTCCTAAACTCTTAACGCACCAACACACCTAAAACACACAATTGGCAAAACGGTTAATTTCATGCTCAAAATCACACATTGTAAACTAAACTCCAAAACTAATTTTCAAAATACAATAATACACTAACACAATACACTATGTCTAACAAAACACTGCAAACATGTTTCAAAATCAAATAATTATTCAAAACACTAACACATGTTCTCTTCCAACAGGAACATTTAGTCAATCATAACACAATGACAAAAAAACACTATCATCAGCTGAAATGACAGAAACTGCATTATTTTATGTGTCAGGTCTGCCCTTATACAATAGACAGTATATTGTATTGATCATAGATTGTGTTTTGCACTGTAGTTTCTTTTGATGCCTCTCTACATTTTTGTTTTGTTGGGTTTAGTAAATGCATGCATTTTGTTTCTTTTGCTGCAGAACTTCAATACAAAAAATGAATGACCATCTCAGAGTAGCTTTATAGAATGTACAGTTTCTGAAAAAAAAAGACAGAGACAGAATTGCTGCAGTAAAGACTTTATTTGCAAAAGGACATTGCTGCAAGATATACAAACAGAAAAAGCACTGGAATAATAATTTAAAAAACAAAGTAATCTTCTAATCTTCCCGGTCTTCTGCATTTGGCCACATGTTCTCATCCACATCACACCTGATATCTTCTCTGGCAAGGCATCGTGGGAAGAATCTTTTGGCATGCCTTATCCACCCCTGGCAGTGTTCAGCTGTGATGTCTTGGCATGCAGCATCCATTGCATCCAGGAGGGACATTTGGTCATGTGGACGATGGTCAAAAACCTTCCATCTCCAGGCTGAGAAAAACTCCTCAATGGGGTTGAGGAAAGGGGAGTAAGGGGCAAGGAAATGGGACATCATCCTTGGATGGGCGTCAAACCAGGCTGTGACTGCACGGGAATGGTGGAATGCCACATTGTCCCATATGATCACATATATTGGCAAGTGGTCTCCCACCTGTCCCCTTTCTACCTCTGGCACCAGTCTTTCGTGCAGGTCTTCTAAAAACAGGAGAAGGCGGTCTGTGTTGTAGGGGCCAATCTCACATTTATGCAGGAGTGCACCGTTGTTGGAGATTGCGGCGCACATGGTAATGTTGGCTCCTCTCTGGCCCGGCACGGTAACTGTGGCCCTTTTGCCAATTATGTTTCTCCCACGGCGACACCTTTTTGCTAAGTTGAAGCCAGCCTCGTCAACATAAATAATTTCATGTGGGACTTGATTGGCCTCCAACTCCATGACTCTCTGAAAGTAATTAGACACAGTGTATGTAAATGCTTTGCTGTATATCTACTGTATGTCCATAATATGTACTCCAGGTTTATAGAGTAGTTTACTGCAAAACACACTGTGTATAGTACAGTAATGACTGTATTGCATAACCTTACCTGGACGTATTGGTGCCGGAGTTCTTTGATGCGCTCACTGTTCCTTTCAAAAGGAACTTTGTATAGTTGTTTCATTCGAACTCTGTGTTTAGCTAAACTCCGAGAAATAGATGTTATGCTGATTGCTGCAATGTTCCCAAAGACAAGGTTGTCCTCTACAACTCTGGACTGAATGTCCTTCAGTTTTATTTCATTGTCAGCAATCACCATGTTGACAATAGCAAGTTCCTGTTCTTCATTCAGGAGCTTTCCTCTGCCCCCTGAGGGAGGTAGACGTTGAATCCTTAGAGGGACAAAATACAGTTACATTTTAGAGACCGGAGGCATACAGTCACTCTAATAAATGGTAAAATTATTTACACTTTGCTGTAGGAGAAGCAATATCCTACCTGTTGGTTTCTCTGAAAATATGGACAATGGATGCCACTGTGTCCCGGCTGAGATTTGGCTGTACTCGTTCACCAGCTACTCTGTATGATAGCCCGTGGTTTATGACATGGTCAATGATAGTAGCTCTTATTTGATCAGTTACCCTAGCTCTGGTCCTTCTTTGAGCGCCACCACGCATTCTAACTCCTCTACCTTGCCCCACTCCTCTCCCTTGCCCTTGCCCTTGCCCCACTCCTCTCCCTTGCCCTTGCCCCACTCCTCTCCCTTGTCCTTGCCCCACTCCTCTCCCTCTACCTTGCCCCACTCCTCTCCCTTGCCCTTGCCCTTGCCCCACTCCTCTCCCTTGCCCTTGCCCCACTCCTCTCCCTTGCCCCACTCGTCTCCCTTGTCCTTGCCCCACTCCTCTCCCTCTACCTTGCCCCACTCCTCTCCCTTGCCCTTGCCCCACTCCTCTCCCTTGTCCTTGCCCTTGCCCCACTCCTCTCCCTTGTCCTGGTACTCGTCTTCCTCTCCCTCGTGCAGGCATTTTTTTCTTTCTTTCTTTCTTTCTTTTTTTGTGTTGCTCTATATTGTTCCTTTTCCACACAAGATCAGCCCAAAGAGTCCTCTTTTAAAACATATGATCATGCGATTGAAAGAACCTCAACACCTGAGTGTGCTTCCTAGATGGGAATCAGCTGAGATTTATATATTTGCATAACTTCAATAAGCTGTTTCTCATTAGCAATGGAATAAGATACAGGGAATATATTTGTGTTTCAATTCACAATATGAACAGCTGTTCACTTTGACTTTAGCCAACATAAGTTATGTTTAGAACATGATGTTATCTGTTCTGACATACAGTGTGAAAGCATTTGTAAATTTGACTGTAAAATTACATTGTTTTGGTCTTGGTTGAGCTTGTGTGTAAAATAAGTTCAAGCATTTTAAATTTTTGTTAATTGTATGCATTTTGTGTTAAAGCAACAAGAAATGTGTTAATAGTATAGCTTACACAGACGGATGTAGTGCTAACTGTGTTAAGAGTTTTGGAAAATTGTTAAAAGTATTGAAAAATCTGTCATAGCAATCGTAAAAAACTGTAATGCATTGTGCTTTCCATCATGTGTATGTTTGTGATGATGCAATTTGATGACGTAAAAGCACCGGGGTTGGACAGAATCATACATGACACAGACCGATGCAAACAGTTATGTAGGTTATGTTAGGTTATGTAATGCAAACATTAAAATGTATTACCTTACAAGTTATGCCCTATAGTGAAAGTGTTTAGATGTCTTAAGGCATTCTGTGAGGAACAGGGTGAAAAGTAAACGTTTATGAACTGATAATTTACATTTACATTTATGCATTTGGCAGATGCTTTTATCCAAAGCGACTTACAGTGCACTTATTACAGGGACAATCCCCCCAGAGCAACCTGGAGTTAAGTGTCTTGCTCAAGGACCACAATGGTGGTGGCTGTGGGGCTCGAATCAGCGTCCTTCTGATTACCAGATTACCAGTTATGTGCTTAGACCATTACACCACCACCACTCCATGATAATCTGCCCTTTTCTTCAAGATTTGTGTGAAAGGAAATAAAATTAATTACTGTTGTAGCCTTTAGTGTTCATCATTTAGCAAGTATGTTTCTATGAGACTAGGTTAGGGTAAAGCTGTTATTTTTATAATAAATTCTTTAAGGGCATGTCCTCTGACCAGAATACCTTATTTCTATAAAGTAAAGCAATTCTATTTAGAGTTTATCCACTTAGAGAGGACAGTAGTTCCAGAGGTCAAACTACCAAAGCAGATCATTTGTGCATATAAACAGACTTAAAATGTAATATGACTGGCATTAAAATAAAACCTGCCCAGAGAGCATCTGGATTCAACAGAGAGGCGGAAATTTTAACTATATATAAAAAAGATATATGTAGGGCAATTTCAGAAAAACAATAAGTGAAGTATTCTGTCAGCATTACTTCCAACAAAAAGTGTGCAGGGACCAGTGCAAAGGACCAGTGCAAATATATGATGAATATCTGCCTCTCAGATTCATTTTGCTTATAAACGAGCACACAAACAACTCGCATTCACTCCCTAACTCACTCTTTCTCTCTGCACTCTCTTACTTGAGCAAGCAAACAACACACAGTAAGCCAAACTCTGGGTGAGAGGACAGTCAGAGCTGAAGAAGCCTCTGCTGAAGGAATGCAGGATTATGTTCCTCAGAAAATAAACAAATGCTGAAAGGAGGGCTGCCTTAGTCTGAAACACTCATTCCTCACACCACAAACTTGATGCCCTCATATTTAATGAGTTTATTCTCAAGATTGTATTTCGACTTTTTTCTCGAAATTTAACGAGTTTAATCTCGCATTATAATGACTTTAATCTCGAGATGGCTTTATTTTTTTTTATTATTGCTTGGCCCTAATCCTCTTCCGTACTTTGGAGTATACCACCAATGATGTACTGTATATTCATTGGAGTCTAAGAATATAAGGGACATGATTATCACTGACTGTGAAGTGATTTGACTCATATTCACAACAGTTATGATAGCGATGTGTTTTGTTTCTCCTGCTCTCATTAAGAGCACTGCAGCATAGAACATATTTCCTGACTCCACACAGTGAAGTGTGAGGTAAACAAGGAATGATAAGGAAAAGTTCAATAAATATCCCTGGGGCTGTCTAGGTCTTACACAAATGACAGATCTTTAAAGCAAAACCATAAGTGATAGGAATGGAATATTGGCTCAGTTTTAAGGAAGTGTCTTTAAGCATAGCTTACTCATAATGCTGTGTATACAGAGATATGTGCTGTAGACCTACAGAGTAACTGCTCTTAATTCTTTGTTGCCAATTGATAATAAAGATCATAAACAAGTTGGTTTTATGATTTAATGAAAATGAATTGTAGAGAAAAATATTATGAAGGGTTTGTCATGTGGGTTTGTCAGCTCAATTTATGTGCAATTAGAGCAGTCCAAGTTTCTAAAATTTTCCACATGTGTCAAGCGTGGAAAATGTAATAAAATCAGTGAATAATCATACTGCTCAGGCACATGGACCCAACAGGAACAGCTAAATCTGCTAAAGTTGGGCAGTCATTGGGTTTCTTCAACTTTTAGGCAATTTTATGTCCCAGGGTGTTGATGTTTATAGAACAGATTTCTAATTTCTTATATTTGCTGTCACGGACTAAAAACAAAATGTTTTTCTTTTCGGTTTGCTCTGAGCAAAAACAGTATTTTTTCTTTCAGGTTTGGAAGTTCTGCTGCTTCCTTTCCATATGGTAACCGGTTAGAACAAAATAAAAGAATGGTTAAAAACATTATTTTTGAAATTACAGTACTTTTAACTAACTGTGGGTGAAATACCATTAGCAGGATTGCCAGATCTAGCTAGAAAAACAAGAAATAAGCCACTTGCCACACCAAAATAAGTGATAATAAGCCATTACATTTTTCTGATGTGGTGAGTTTATCTACATTGAAATCTTCAAAAGCATACAGTTAATTCAAGAATAATTTTCATTACAGATCTACTTCTCAGTCAAAACCCAGCAGCATCAAATCTGTATTAATGCATCATATCTAACAATAATTCAGTGAAGATTTAGAAACAACTGATACATTTTACCTCTAATAATGATTTCCTTGTGTCTAGATTAACCATGCATGTATATTCATACATAGTTGCTAAAAAGGTCTTCATCAACAGAATGCAACATACACACTGGGCAATTATACAAATAAATGTGTGATGCAGCAGCTTCCTTCAGGATCACAGCACATGTTTTTGTGGGCAACATGAAATGATGTAGTTCCAAAAATTGACTGTGAACTTATTGGAATTAAATTAATAGGTTTTAACTGGTTACCAGCATTTAAAAATTAAGTTTTCACTCCGGAACAATTGAAAATCACTTTGTTTCGGTTTCCGGTTACATTCTGCAAAAAAAAAATTCATTTTCAGTTTTCGTTCCTTGAACCATTTTCAGTCTTTTTTGCAATATGAAGGTCACATTAAAACTGAATTGGAAGCCTTTTATAATGCCTTTATAATTTATTTATTTTCAATTTTCAAATGTCTTTTATGTACAAATTGTATTGTTTTACCTTCAAAATTAAACTATGCACATTCAGAAAATGTATTATTACATGTTTAAAACTATGTATATAAACAAAGCTTGAAATAAACATAAAACATTTCTAAATTTATTGTAGGAAAATTATTTTTAAAAAATACAAATATTTGTTTCATGAAATGTAAACAATTTTGCCACAAATTATTATTATTTTCCCCCAAAGTTAGTGCATGCCCACTTGTTGTTTACCAAGTCTAAACATTTTGACATTGATGTTTGGAGAAAACAAAGAAAAATCATGTAATTATCACTATGAGCACAATATTTTTTTAATGGGCATCATTTCCAATAAAGTTGTAGGCCTAATGTTGCCAAATTATGAACACATTGTGAAAATATGATTTAACTGTGTGTGTGTGTGTGTGTGTGTGTGTGTGTGTGTGTGTGTGTGTGTGTGTGTGTGTGTGTGTGTGTCTTCACTACAGAGAATGTGAAAAATGCAAATATTTAAAGGAATGTTATTGAAAACTCCATAACATCTAATTGTCCCAGTGAAAAACCTGTTCAACTAGGTTTATTCTCTTGAGTTAAATATAAACTATGCACAAGTATACGTTGCTGTGCTCAGTATTAATAGAAGTGTAAAATGAGGTCGTCAATTTCCGCACATGAGCACAGCGCCCCGATCAGTTTTATCATTCGTGGTTTACATTTTCGATTACATTTTTGACATGTAAAATGTTTTCAGGGAGGCTATAAAAGTGTTATACAACAGCACGGTTACTACAGCAACAACCGATCCGACGATGAATAAATCGCAGCAACATCAGTTTAATCTATGAGATGAGAGAAAAAAGCAACGGACACACTTACGAAGAAATTGCATTTCTATATTTTTGAGTAGCTAAATATTCAAATGAGGTTCATGTTTAAAGATCCCGTGCCACAAATGGTTGAAAAGTGTCGTCGACATGCTTTACGGTGCATTTACTAATTGTATTATGCTTTTAGATGGAGTGAAGCTTTAGAAAAAGATGAAGCCATCAACTTCGGAGTCCAAACGGGATAACAGCATCTCCGCCTCGTTCATTTCGATCTTACACAGCATACATAATTATTCAAAGTGTAAAGATGCGCAGAGCCGAATCTTTTTACTTTTCACAGCAAGTTACATACGATGCTGATTTCGTGTCTTACCTGGATATAGACGGGTCTCTTCAGCCAGATCCACGGTATCAGACCCCGTGCCATGATTGAACCACCACATGTCACAACACTAACCTACCACAAATACACCATCAGTGCAAAATGACGGCCATTTACAAGGTGTAAAACACATTAAATACAATCAAATGAAAGCGACTGATGTCCTTTACAAGCCAAGGTCTTTCTCGCCATGGAGAGAGAGAGAGAGAGAGAGAGAGAGAGAGAGAGAGAGAGAGAGAGAATGATGAAGAGTATGAGGCTCCTCCGAGGCGCTGCACCTCACACGAGATAAGCAATATCAGCGCTCCACTTGATGAGCTCTCGTGACCACCACGAGCGACCAGCCGAGTCAAGCTCACATATTAACACAATCAGATTGAAGTCTGACGAAGTTTGTGCACATTTGCTTTTTCTGTGATATCAGTGTGGTTTGAGTTCAGAATTTCCGGGAAGGGGCACGCAGGTAGACTAACGTGAACGGCAATCACTGGTTTTCTCCACAAAAAGGATGAAATCAAGTGTGCTGGTTAATCCTAAATATTTCACAACGCATAAAAGTTGAAATAAATACACCAAGAAGAGCATCATTTGCACTGGATGATCACTCTAAGAAACTGATATTAAAAATATTAATTTGAATAAAAGTAGCCTACTTGGTTGGGGGGTGTACCTCATGCTGGGGGCTCCCCCAGCCTGAGAGAAAGAGGGAGGAATGTGGCAGGGCGGAGGCGGGGCGTGATTCCACACACATGGCCCTAATCAGGCTAATCAAGCCTCAGAGAGGGATAAAGGCTGGAAGCTGCAGTGCGACAGAGAGAGAAAGATTTCCGAAACCTTTGCGTGTTTGTCTTTTTGTTTCAGTTTTATATTAAACTATTATTTATATTGTCAAGTCGGTTCTCGCCTCCTTTCCATTAATCCCTTTACACTGTATATTATATATAACTTTTGCACAGTACTGTGTGTGTGTGTATATATATATATATATATCAGGGCTGTTGATTTAACTTAATTCAGTGCGATTCATTTGATTAAAAATAACGCATTAAAAATAATTACGCAATTAATCGCAATGCCCCCGGACCATAATAAGGAAGATTCCTAAGAAATGCAAGCTTGTAGTACCAGCCTTTTACTCCAGAGGGCAGTAAGTGAAACTTCAGCTGTATGGGCAACGCACAGTTTACATTGACTTGGCCATTGGTCCTTAAACAAGCCCTCATAATAAATCTTGAACTGAGTGACAAATTCACTTGCTGAAATAGTTTGCTGTATATATATATATATATATATATATATATATATATATATATATATATATATATATATATACACATACACACACTCACCTAAAGGATTATTAGGAACACCTGTTCAATTTCTCATTAATGCAATTATCTAAACAACCAATCACATGGCAGTTGCTTCAATGCATGTAGGGGTGTGGTCCTGGTCAAGACAATCTCCTGAACTCCAAACTGAATGTCAGAATGGGAAAGAAAGGTGATTTAAGCAATTTTGAGGGTGGCATGGTTGTTGGTGCCAGATGGGCCGGTCTGACTATTTCACAATCTGCTCAGTTACTGGGATTTTCACGCACAACCATTTCTAGGGTTTACAAAGAATGGTGTGAAAAGCATTATTTCTGACCATGTCCATCCCTTTATGGCCACCATGTACCCATCCTCTGATGGATAATTCCAGCAGGATAATGCACCATGTCACAAAGCTCGAATCATTTCAAATTGGTTTCTTGAACATGATAATGAGTTCACTGTACTAAAATGGCCCCCACAGTCACCAGATCTCAACCCAATAGAGCATCTTTGGGATGTGGGGGAACGGGAGCTTCGTGCCCTGGATGTGCATCCCACAAATCTCCATCAACTGCAAGATGCTATCCTATCAATATGGGCCAACATTTCTAAAGAATGCTTTCAGCACCTTGTTGAATCAATGCCACGTAGAATTAAGGCAGTTCTGAAGGCGAAAGGGGGTCAAACACAGTATTAGTATGGTGTTCCTAATAATCCTTTAGGTGAGTGTATATATATATATGCTCTTATGGAAATAAATGTGTACTTTTATTCACCAAAGTTTCATTCAACTGATCACAATGTCAGGACATTAATAACATGAAAAATTACAATTTCAGAATTTTGTTTTTCAGAACTTCTTAAACTACTTCAAATAGTTCTCGTCAAAAAAATCCTCCATGTGCAGCAATGACAGCTTTGCAGATCCTTGGCCTTCTAGCTGTCAGTTTGTCCAGATACTCACGTGACATTTCACTCCATGCTTCCTGTAGCACTTGCCGTAGATGAGGCTGTCTTGTCGGGCACTTCTCACACACCTTACAGTCTTGCTGATCCCACAAATCCTCAATAGGGTTAAGATCCATAACACACTTTTCCAATGATCTGTTGTCCAATGTCATTTGCATTTGACATGTTCTTTTTGTTTTTCTGTTTCAAAAGTGTCTTTTTCTTTGCAATTTTTCCCATAAGGCCTGCACCCCTGAGTCTTCTCTTTACTGTTGTACATGAAACTGGTGTTGAGCAGGTGGAATTCAATGACGCTGTCAGCGGAGGACATGTGAGGCATCTAGTTCTCAAACTAGAGACTCTGATGTACTTCCTCTAGTTTATTTGAACATCTGGCCTTCCACATCTCTTTCTGTCCTTGTTAGAGCCTGTTGGCCTTTGTCTTTGAAGACTGTAGTGTACACCTTTGTATGAAATCTTCAGTTTTTTGCAATTTCAAGCATTGTATAGCCTTCATTCCTCAAAACAATAATTGACTGATGATTTTCTAGAGAAAGCGGTTTCTTTTTTGCAATTATTATTTTTTTTAACCTAATATTGACCTTAAAACATGCCAGTCTATTGCATACTGTGGCAACACAAAAACAAACACAAAGACAATGTTGAGCAAACCAAATAGCTTTCAATGGTGTTTGACATAATAGCAAGTGACAAAATTTCTAGAACAAAATTTGCAATTTAGCATGATTACTCAAAGATAAGTTGTTGGAGCGATGGCTGTTGGAACAGCCCGATTTCCAAATTTTTAATCAAATTTTTAGATTTGATTAAAAATGACTTTTTAAATAGTGATGGTGCTGTTTATTTACATCAGTAATGTCTTGACTATACTTTGTGATCAGTTGAATGCCACTTTAGTGAATTAAAGTACCAATTTCCTTCCGAAACAGCAAAATCTGTACATTATTCCAAACTTTTGGCCACAATACTAATATATATATATATATATATATATATACACACACATTAAATTATATACCATTTAAAAATATTTCAAGATAACTATGTATAATTACTTCATATATTGAATTATTGTTATTTGAGGGGCTTTCTCAGCAAATATTTATATATGCAATTAATTAATCAGGGCACCATGTAATTAATCTGAATACACATTTGTATCGATTGACAGCCCTAGTTAGAGTAAAAGTATAGCCACAAAACAAACAATATGCATGTTAACATGAATTCAGTTTGATAAAATCGCTTACTAACCTTTTCTTTGTGAAGTTATAGCCAATTTTACAACTTCGTTGCCATGACGATGTAATGTCAACAAACCCTAAAAGGACTGTGTACATGATTTAAACAACTTCACAGCTCAAATAATATATGAATTTTAAAAGATGTATGCAAGTGCTTTTATAAAATTATAAGCGTCACATTTCGGTCTCTAAACCCTCCCAAAAATTTACCCATTCACTTCCATTGTTGGCAACTTACAGTAACCTTGACAAATGCTGTCGATTGAGCCATAACATGCATTGAACACGGAATATTCCTTTAAGGACTGTTCACAACAAAGCGTTTTTGCGTCTGTTCACAGTATTTCAACTGTTTTCTATAAACATGCACTAGATGGAGTATTTTTTGCAGCATCTCACATAGGAGCACACTTATTTTAGATGCTGTGTCAAGTAAAGAACTTCAAATGTTAAAACCGCATCTCGACACACCTTTTTAGCGTAGACACGTTCCATGTGAATGGCCCCTTAGAAATGACAACTGCCATAGTTGCAATTAAAATTAACTGAATATTTAGTCACTCTTCAACATCTCCATCAAAATGCCATAGTTACTTAAGTGTTACTATAGTAAAAACCATGGCACATTTTTATAAAGGTAGCTCACACAAATCATTCATGCTTTACTGACTTGCACAACCATAATGGTTTTACATACAGCAGTTTCACACGAAGACAGATAAAATGAAAAACAGACAAAAAATAAAGCACATGGTGCATCCTTCCTGACAGGGAGTTTTCTTTTATTTTGGTTGTCATTTCTGCTGCTATAGTACTCACTTGGGACTTAACAGGTACCACACTAGACTACAGAAAAATAGCATATAGCTCCTTTAAGCCTGTAGGAGCCTATATTTCAGCTTTGCAAAGGGGAAAAAGAAAATCACACTCAGCATTTATGCATAGAAAACTTAACCAACTGGTTACAAAAAGCCAAATGTTTATGTTGGATTTCAACTGTTTGCTTGATTGTGACTATTAAATGCAAATTATTCCTGTTTATGAACACATGTACACACAAGTTTACCATAATGCAAGTCAAGCACTTTCATGCATTCACATCATGCACAGAGGCACACACGCACACACACTCTCTCTCTTACACTCAAGCTGAGGAGGGTGATGCCAAAAAACTCATGAGTCCTTTGAGCAAAATTTAAATGACACTTTACAACAAAGAAAAATGAGCACTTTTAAACATTTCATAGTGTGCACATGACACAACAAAAAAGAATAAGCTTGCACATAGTTCCAGTCACATTACTTTTACTGCAAGTTCAGCCTCATTGGGGCATGATGCAGTCACCATCAGAGGCTAAAAAGCCAATCCACAAAACCTCCATCCACCCACATCTGTGCACTGATCTTTCACTCCACCTCTGCCACATGGGCCACCTCCACTTCCATGGTCTGGATGATCTCTGGTCCCTCCTCCACCTTGACTACAGCCTGCTGTGCCAAGACGTAATTCACCACCTGCATAATACTCTGATCTGACAATGTGGTCACATTGGCATCGCTCACAGCCTGCACGGCCTCCAAGGTTTCTTCAGTGATGAGCACGGTCTCTATTTCCTCTGTGTGGGGATGCTGTGGAGGTTGGAGCTCAGGTGGCAGCTCTGGATCGAGGATGCTGACGGCGTGCTCCACCTGTGTTCCTTGATTATGGAACTGCAATGTGTCTTTCTCTAGCATGATCTTGCCTGGCAACTGGTCACCATGGAACTTGGTGATGTGCTTTCGCAGTGTTCGGGCATCTATGTGGGCCTCCTGGCACAATGGGCAGACGTAAGGGCGCTCACCTGTGTGAGTGCGAACATGGCGCTTTAGTGAACGGGCATCAGCCCATGCCACTCCACAGGTCAGACACTCAAAGGGCTTCACTCCTAAGGAAATAAAAGAGCAGTATGAGATTAGCAAAACAGGTCAAGCTTTAAATAATTTGAATGGTTTAGATTTGTTAGATGTTACATCCAGCTTTATTATTTGGCTCATTAAAACTCGATTCTGATTGATCAATCACAGCATGACTGTTAAGCTGTTTTCCCAGGCAAACGATTTCATGTTCCTCCTCTGGGTCTCTTTCTTCTGACTTATAAAGTAATGTAACCTCAAAAGCAATATATTCATGCCTATTTAATAGAGCTGTCTCGATTATGAAATTCGGCTGACGATTAATTGGCAAACAAATAATTACGATTATGATGATTAATTGTTATATAAATTGTCATATTTCTTAAGGTGCATGTGTGCTTCATACACCAATTTTTACATATTTAACTTCAAATATATAAATCAAACAAAATGGGGATATATAATTTACTTTTAAGGCTTTAAAAACGTATATAATCATACGTCAGTTATCAAAATATTTCTAAATACTTAAATTGTTCTTTTTGGTCAACTTTACTTTTGGTCAATTTTACATGTACACTGTTGTTTTTGTAACACATTTATTTATTTTTTGATAAAAAATTATATTTTTTAATATTTTTCTTATATATAGTAGTGAAGAGTGGTCAGACTACCACGCAGCACATGCTGAAATTAGTGGACAACATGTTGAAAGTATTCTCAAAATGTGGCCCCCTCAGAAATTCCAAAACAGCAATCAGGGGATTATTTAATAATTGCAACAGTCCTACCATTGAATAATTTATTTATTAAGTAGCCATGTAATAAGCAAGATAACATATATTCAACCAATCATTATTCCAAAAATAAATACCTTGTTTTGGAACTTAAACCCCTTTGGAGCCCGATCACCCTATCTGACTATTTGATCACGTAAAGCTTGCTGGATATTTCCCCTTAAATACAAAACCACTTCAAGTGGCATTGACAACCAAACTAAAATCTCAGCTGATAGCAAAATTGCCACTAAATAAGCAATTAATTGTGTAGGATGTCTGAATATACAGAATCTACACAGGAAAATAATCAAATTAAAACAGTAATTCATATGTGATATTTCCTGTTTAATGGGTCCATACAGGCTTGATGTGCCACCTACAGCCACATATATACAAAACAGCAGTTTCTTATAATTGATACATCTTCTACAAAACATGCGTTTATGTATGATTTTCCACTCACCCTGGTGATTGTTAATGTGCCGACGGTACTCTCTGAGCTGTGTGAACTTCCTCCCACAGTGTTCACACTCCCTCTCCAAGTTCTGCTTTATTCTGCCCTTCTTTCCATGAGTGGCTTTCTTGACATGCCGCCTGAACAGGGCCTTCTCAAAGAACTCCTTCCCACACACATTACACCTGCAAAACAACAAAACACAACATGTTTGCAGTCTACTTTTACAACAAGTGCTAGATTCACTCTAAGATACTACAGAAGATATTTAAAGGGACAGATCCTCAAAATGATAATTACATCATCATTTACTCACCCTAATGTTGTTGCAAACACATATTTGTTTTTTTTTCCCATGGAACACAAAAGGAGATTAAGCATAAAGTTAACCTTAGTCACCATTCACTTTCACGGCAACTTTATCCAGACAATAAAAAGGACTGAGGCTAACATTCTGCCAAACATCTCCTATTGTGTTCCACAGTTTAAAGAAATTTGTACGGGTTTGGAACAAGATGAGGGTGAATAAATGAAGACATAATTTTCATTTTTGGGTGAATTATCTCTTTAAGGTCACTGCATTTTTGTTTCTCACCTGAAGGGCTCTGCAACAGTGTGCGATTTAACGTGGGAGTACCAGTCTTTCTTCCAGCTGTAGCATTTCCCACAGACCTGGCACTGGAAAGGCTTCAGTCCTAAATGCTTATTCATGTGCTGCTGCAGGTCTTTCGCTTCAAAGAAACTCTTATCACAGCTATAACAAAGAATCAAAAGGTGTCAAATATGTACGTAGGATGAAATGTGAATAAATCTTTCTCAGTGTGTACACAAGTAATCGATGCACATCCCTTACAGGTTATGAAGCTGACAAATCACTTGTTCTTCTGAATTAGTACATGTGAAAATATACAAATGTGATAACCTTTACATAGACTGTTTATACAGTGAGGAAAATAAGTATTTGAACACCCTGCTATTTTGCAAGTTCTCCCACTTAGAAATCATGGAGGGGTCTGAAATTGTCATCGTAGGTGCATGTCCACTGTGAGAGACATAATCTAAAAAAACAAATCCAGAAATCACAATGTATGATTTTTTAACTATTTATTTGTATGATACAGCTGCAAATAAGTATTTGAACACCTGAGAAAATCAATGTTAATATTTGGTACAGTAGCCTTTGTTTGCAATTACAGAGGTCAAACGTTTCCTGTAGTTTTTCACCAGGTTTGCACACACTGCAGGAGGGATTTTGGCCCACTCCTCCACACAGATCTTCTCTAGATCAGTCAGGTTTCTGGGCTGTCGCTGAGAAACACGGAGTTTGAGCTCCCTCCAAAGATTCTCTATTGGGTTTAGGTCTGGAGACTGGCTAGGCCACGCCAGAACCTTGATATGCTTCTTACAGAGCCACTCCTTGGTTATCCTGGCTGTGTGCTTCGGGTCATTGTCATGTTGGAAGACCCAGCCTCGACCCATCTTCAATGCTCTAACTTAGGGAAGGATGTTGTTCCCCAAAATCATGCCATACATGGCCCCGGTCATCCTCTCCTTAATACAGTGCAGTCGCCCTGTCCCATGTGCAGAAAAACACCCCCAAAGCATGATGCTACCACCCCCATGCTTCACAGTAGGGATGGTGTTCTTGGGATGGTACTCATCATTCTTCTTCCTCCAAACACGGTTAGTGGAATTATGACCAAAAAGTTCTATTTTGGTCTCATCTGACCACATGACTTTCTCCCATGACTCCTCTGGATCATCCAAATGGTCATTGGCAAACTTAAGACGGGCCTTGACATGTGCTGGTTTAAGCAGGGGAACCTTCCTTGCCATGCATGATTTCAAACCATGACGTCTTAGTGTATTACCAACAGTAACCCTGGAAACGGTGGTCCCAGCTCTTTTCAGGTCATTGACCAGCTCCTCCCGTGTAGTTCTGGGCTGATTTCTCACCTTTCTTAGGATCATTGAGACCCCACGAGGTGAGATCTTGCATGGAGCCCCAGTCCGAGGGAGATTGACAGTCATGTTTAGCTTCTTCCATTTTCTAATGATTGCTCCAACAGTGGACCTTTTTTCACCAAGCTGCTTGGCAATTTCCCCGTAGCCCTTTCCAGCCTTGTGGAGGTGTACAATTTTGTCTTTAGTGTCTTTGGACAGCTCTTTGGTCTTGGCCATGTTAGTAGTTGGATTCTTACTGATTGTATGGGGTGGACAGGTGTCTTTATGCAGCTAACGACCTCAAACAGGTGCATCTAATTTAGGATAATAAATGGAGTGGAGGTGGACATTTTAAAGGCAGACTAACAGGTCTTTGAGGGTCAGAATTCTAGCTGATAGACAGGTGTTCAAATACTTATTTGCAGCTGTATCATACAAATAAATAGTTAAAAAATCATACATTGTGATTTCTGGATTTTTTTTTTTAGATTATGTCTCTCACAGTGGACATGCACCTACGATGACAATTTCAGACCCCTCCATGATTTCCAAGTGGGAGAACTTGCAAAATAGCAGGGTGTTCAAATACTTATTTTCCTCACTGTATATGTCCATTATCCTAGTTGTGGCAGTCTAGTTTTTCAAGTGGTTTCTACAGTGCTGTGAAAAAGTATTTGCCCCCATCCTGATTTCTTGTTTTTGTGAATATCTCATACTAAATTGTTTCAAAAATGCAAACAAAATATAAAATAAAACAAAGGCTTAATAAAAGATTACTGCCAGGCCTGTTCAATCAAATCAACATCTAAATAGATCTTTCTCAGCAGCACTGAAGTTGGCTAAAACGTCTCACCCAGTAGCACACTATGCCAAGGTCGAAAGAAATTCCAGAAATGACGAGGAAAAAGATGATTGATTAACATCAGTCTGGGAAGGGTTACAAAGCTATTTCAAAGGCTCTGGGACTCCAAAGAACCACAGTGAGAGCCATTATCTCCAAATGGAGAAAACTTGGCACAGTAGTGAACCCTCCCAGAAGTGGCCGGCCTTCCAAAATTCCTCTAAGATCACAGCGACGACTCATCCAGAAAAGACAAAACATCCAAGGATCTGCAGGCCTCTCTCGCATCAATAATGGTCACTGTTCATGACTTCACTATCAGAAAGACACTGGCCAAAAATGACATCATGGAAGAGTGGTGAAGCGAAAACCACTGCTAAACCAGAAGAACATTAAGGCTCGTCTGAATTTTGATCCAAAGCATAAGTCCACCACTGAATGGCTCAAAAGCTAAATTATAGTTTTGTAGT
Source organism: Xyrauchen texanus (assembly GCF_025860055.1). Lineage (NCBI taxonomy): Eukaryota > Metazoa > Chordata > Actinopteri > Cypriniformes > Catostomidae > Xyrauchen > Xyrauchen texanus. Next base: position 25,751,758 of record NC_068282.1, on the reverse strand, counting down.
GGCCTAATCAAAGTCCTGACTTGAACCCGATTGAGATGATGTGGCAGGACCTTAAACGGGCCGTTCAAGCTCGAAAACCCTCCAATATGGCTGAACTAAAGCAGTTCTGCAAAGAAGAGTGGGCAAAAATTCCACCAGTGTTGTGAAAGACTGATCTCCAGTTATCAGAAGCATTTGGTTGAAGATGTTGCTGCTAAAGGTGGCATAACCAGCAAAGTTTAAGGGGCAGTTAGATTTTCATATGGGTGATATATATGTGTTGAATAACTTTTTTGCTTCATTAAAAAAAGATATCTATATTTGAAAACTGTATTTTGTTTTTACTCAGGTTGCCTTTGTTTTATCTAATTTGAAGGTCTAAAACAATTTAGTATGAAAAATACACAAAAACAGAAGAAATCAGGAAGGGGCAAATACTTTTTCCACATCACTGTACATAATCTCTGGTTTTTAAATCTTGATGTTTTTTGTAATGCACATAGTTCATTTATTTTTTTCAAAAGAATTGCATAGGTTGAAGATAGCTTATCTAGAACTGTTATTGGTGAGTCATCCAGTGTTTTTTAACTGTTAGAGTACTCTGAACAAAATTATTGAAAACCCCATCCCTTGTTAACAAAAAAGCTCTGTGGTATGTGTATGTTTTATGTGTCAAAGTATAAGGCACTCACTGAGTACAGTGGAATGAGCGAACTTCAGGTTTGGGTAGATGTTTCTTGAGGTGTTTGCTCAGTCCAGATGCACGGTGAAAGGACGCTCCACAGGTTGTGCATAAGTACTTTGATTCACCTATTGTACAAATTGTTGTTACTAGGTGAAGTCTGTTTTAATGAGTGTACTATAGATATGTTACCACATTGTGAAATGACAGATTGTTAAAGGGATAATTCACCCAAAATACTGTATGAAAAAAATTTGTGTTACTCAAATTGCACTAATTTTACTGTAAAATGGCAACCATGCACTTAAATGTTTTTCTAACAGGAATAACTCTCAGTAATACACACACCCAATTTAGCACATAAACACATTGTCTCTCCCCCTCCTTTCCCTCCCCTCCCTCCACATTCCACCTCTCCTCCTCTCTCCCTCCCCCTCATCTTACAGTAAAATTAGTGCAATTCGAGCAACAGTTAACGTTTTCTAACAGGAATAACTAAAACTATTGCAATCTGCATTAAATCTCAGTGGGGCAGGGAATATAATTGAAACGATTTACAGACTGTAACCGTCACACAGTTTACGTCATTTTCTCACTCATACATGGACGTTAAAGTAAACAGAAAATATAAACGGGCAAATAACAAAATTAGATGACGCATGGTGTAAAGTTACGTTAGCAGCGGTGCAAAAATTACTTTTAACATGGGAGCGATAAGGAAACATTTAGAAAATGTATTTTAAGTGACTACTAACAGAAACACGTGTTGTAATACTATGTTATTAATACATGTTTGGGTGGAGACAAAAAGTAAACGGGACTTACGGTGCTGCCGTATTGACAAGCGCTCCGGTATGCTTTCGCTTTAAGTGTTCGTTCTTGGCGGTTGTACGGCTGTGATATGCCATTTCCAATTTGCATATCATACACAGCACCACATCGTTGGGTCTCTGGATAAAATACTCCCATGCTTTAGATCACCGTGGGCAAGTTTTTTTTAACTGCTGCTTGTTTTTCAGGGAATCAATGCTTAAACCAGGTGCTGCCATATTAATTATTCCATTGCAACGCACCGACGCATGCTATGCAAATCCACGTATTTCTGCAATCGATGACGCTGATTACGTCGATGAATCATCCCAGCCCTACCGCCAACCATGCAATTAGTGGCCGACCTGCTCTACAACCTGAGCCACAGCCATCCATACATTCTGTTTGCATATTTGTTTAACACAAGCAATATTGTTTAACACAAGCAATAAGATGTGTACCTGTGTGAATGCTTGTATGCTCCTCCAGGCTTCTCTTGGTGACAAAAGACTTTTCACAGACAGTGCATTGAAATCTCTTAAGGGTGTCGTGCAGCAGCCGGTGCATTTTCAGGTTGTGCTTTGTAGCAAAGCTCTTCCCACAAACCTTGCAGGAGTGCGGCCTTACCCCTGTGTGGCTCAGCATATGAATGCGAAGGGAGTACAGCTTGGGCAATGTCTTGCCACAAATGTCACACACAAACTCCCGCTTGGTCCGGTACTTTGCCTGATCTTCTGACCCCGGAGAATCTTCTGTGGCTCGTGTCATACTTGCTCTTTGTGTATTCTGATGCTTGTGCCGAGCCAAATGTGCACGGAGCGAGGCTGCATACTGGAACTCCTTATTGCAAATCTGAGAAGGCAAAGGGAAAGTCAGTGAAAATTTGTTGATAGCTGATGAGTGTAATTTGATGATGTTAAAATGCACTTTCTTATCCCAACCTAGGAGTAAGCCATTTGTAGGTTGATTTCACCCAAAATTGTAAGGGGCCATCAAAAAACACATTCATATGTCTGTCTGTGCCGTTTTTCAATTGTTTTACAATGTAAACATGCACTAGATGGACATCTTTGACCTTTGCTGTGAGACATTTTTCTACTGGTAATTGTACAACCAATAAAGTATGAGGACATTTTGAGGAATCTGATTGAAAAGAGCCATTATTTCTGCAGTTCCAATTAGTGCTCAGAAATTACACATTTCTGCTTAAATACAGTTGTATAAGGCAAGAGTAAGGCAGGAATCATTCACTTTCAAACGGAACAAGAATACATACACTGCACTTGAAGCTGCGAGCCTTCTCGTGTTTCAGAGCGTGCATAATGAGGGCATACCGCCTCTGGAACACCATGCCACACTCATTACATGTGTGCTCTTCCTCAACAGCTCCTCCTGCGTCTCCCTGCAGTGTCCCATCCTCAATAGACTCTAGGTTGGTTGCATTGGACTCCAGCTCTTCTGCTCCAGTTGCTTCTCCATCAGGAGAAGAGTCCATGTTTGTCTCTGAAAACTCACCTGGAGTCTTCTTCACAGACAGAACCATTCGACTTCTCTTTGCAACATTTTGAGGTATCTGAGGACACAGAGAGATTCTATTAAAACAATCTGTCTGAGTGGATTTGTGAATATTTTGTATCCAAATAATCAATGGTTTATTGCTTCACATTATACTTGCATCATTAAAGGAATAGTTCACCCAAAAATGTAAATTCTCTCATCACTGAATCACCCTTATGCTATCCAGGATGTGTATGACTTTCTTTCTTCAGCAGAACACTAATGAAGATTTTTAGAAGGACATTTCAGCTCTATAGGTCCATAAAATGCAAGTGAATGGGTGGCAAAATTTTAAAGCTCCAAAAATCAAATAGGTCTGCATAAAAGTAATCCATACTACTCCAGTGGTTAAATCCATATCTTCAGAAGTGTTTTGATAGGTGTGGGTGAGAAATAGATCAATATTTAAGTCAATTTTAACAATAAAATGTCCTCCCTGCTCAGTCAATCGCTACTTTAACTTTCATATTCTTCTTGTGTTTTTGTTGATTCACATTCTTCAAGCATACGCCTCCTATTGGGCAGGGAGAAAAATGTCTGGCAAAAATTGACTTAAATATTGATCATCTGTTTCTCACCCACACCCATCATATCACATCTGTCTTATGGATTACTTTTATGCTGCTTTTATGTGCTTTTTAGAGCATCATCATTTTGGCACCCCTTCATTTGCATTGTGAGGATCCACAGAGCTGAGATGTTCTTCTAAAAATCTTCATTTGTGTTCTGCTGAAGAAAGTCTGGGAAGGTATGAGGAAGAGAAAATGATGAAAGAATTTTCATTTTTGGGTGAACTATTCCTTTAACTGGCCCAATCCCAAATTGTGACCTTGGCCCTTGTGGTCCTCCCCTGAGTCCACACTAGAGTGATGTAATCAGAATCATAATCAGCTTTATTGCCATGTATGCTCATATATACGAAGAAATTTGTCTTGGTGAAAGGAGCTTCCAGTTCACAATGTATGTACAATCTACAAATACAAATCTGTTATATATAGAAGCAATGGAATGTAATGGAAGAGGAGGTATGGTATGTTGGATAAATATAAATAGACTAAGCTGTGTATTGCACATTAATTATTACTCAATGGGGCAATTGTAACTGTTCATGAGATGGATAGCTTGAGGGAAAAAAACTTTCCTGTGCTGCTGCACAGACTGTTGAGAAGTGCACTGGTGTGGACTTCACAGCAGTGCAGGCTCCGCAAAAGGGTGCATCACTACCACATAAGCACTCTTGAACACTCTTTTGAACAATAAAAATGGTTTTGTGGACTTTATATACATGCCAAATCCAGAAGGGCACCACTTGTAACAGGATAACAATAATTTTTATATGAATGGTTTAAAACAAGAAAATTCTGTCACCATTTACTCTCATGTCATTCCAGCCGATGACTTACTTTTATTCTGCTGAACACAAAACAAAATGATTTAATAAATGACCCTTGGGCCGAATTCAATATAAATGGCACTACATCACAACTTTAACTTTATAATTGTCATAAAAGTAGTCCATGCGACTTGTGCGTCTGTAAGCATACAATATTTTGCAAGCATATGATCACTTTGTGTGATGAACAGACAGTAAATTTGGGCTAGAACGATTAGTCAGCATTATCGACAATAAAAAAAAACGGACACATTTTGATTTGATCTCATTGGACATAACAGGACATCATATGAAACTGATCCTATACTGCAGAAAATGTTCAAACTTATTTTCAGAGAATGTTGAATATAATCTTGAATAAAAGTGTGTTATATCTTGCTGGAGTGGCAGAAGTATAGACAAGTGAAAAACAAGTTAAAAATACAATTACTGAGCAATTTATTAGGAACACTATGTCCTAATAAAGTGGCCTACCTTCTGCTGTTGTAGCCCATACGCTGGAAGGTTCAACATATTGTGCATTCAGAGATGCTATTCTGCTTACTACAATTGTACAGAGTGGTTTTATCTCAGTTACTGTAGCCTTTCTGTCAGCTCAAACCAGTCTGGCCATTCTTTGTTGAGCTCTCTCAACAACAAGGCACTTCCGTCCACAGTTGAAATACTCAAACCAGCCAGTCTGGCACCAACAATCATTCCATGTTTGAATTCACTGGTATCACATTTTTCCCTATTCTGATGGTTAATGTGAACCTTAACTGAAGCTCCTGACCCATATATGCATGGTTTTAGACATTGCACTGCTGATTAGATTGGCTGATTAGATCATTGCATGAATATGTAGGTGTACGTAAGTGCCTATGATTGTTGTGAATGTTGCAAAAGCAGAAACAACGTTAGTCTACCTATAAACATGTGTCATTACAAATCTTGTAATATTATATTGTGTCTGATTGTGTTTATGTAAGGAGGTCTATAATTTCCTCTAAACTGTTTATACAGTGCATACGGAAAGTATTCACATCACTTCACTTTTTCCTCATTGTGTTATGTTACAGCCTTATTCCAAATGGATTCAATTCATAATTGTCCTCAAAATTCTACAAACAATACCCTATAAATGTCAACATTAAAGAAGTTTGGTTGAAATCTTTGCAAATTTATTAAAAATAAAAAACGAAAACAAATCCCATGTAAATAAGTAATCACAGCCTTTGCCATGACACTTAAACTTGAGCTCAGGTGCATCCTGTTTCCACTGATCATCCTTGAGGAAAAGCACACACCTGTCTATATAAGGTCCCACACTTAACCGTGCATGTCAGAGCACAAACCAAGCCATGAAGTCCAAGGAATTGTCTGTAGACCTCTGAGACAGGATTGCATCAAGGCACAGATCTGGGGAAGGGTACAGAAAAATGTCTGCAGCATTGAAGGTCCCAATGAGCACAGTGGCCTCCATCATCCATAAATGGAAGTTTGGAAGCACCAGGACTCTTCCTAGAGCTTGCCGCCCGGCCAAACTGAGCGATCGGGGGAGAAGGGCCTTAGTCAGGGAGGTGACCAAGAACCCGAGGGTCACTCTGACAGAGCTCCAGCATTTCACTGTGGAGAGAGGAGAACCTTCTAGAAGAACAACCATCTCTGCAGCACTCCACTAATTAGGCCTGTATGGTAGAGTAGCCAAATGGAAGCCACTCCTCAGTAAAAGGCACATGACAGCCTGCCTGGAGTTTGCCAAAAGGCACCTGAAGGACTCTCAGACCATGAGAAACAAAATTCTCTGGTCTGATGAAACAGAGATTGAACTCTTTGGCCTGAATGGCAAGCGTCATGTCTGGAGGAAACCAGGCACCACTCATCATCTGGCCAATACCATCCCTACAGTGAAGCATGGTGGTGGCAGCATCATGCTTGGGGATGTTTTTCAGCAGCAGGAACTGGGAGACTAGTCAGGATCGAGGGAAAGATGAAAGCAGCAATGTACAGAGACATCCTTGATGAAAACCTGCTCCAGAGCGCTCTGGACCTCAGACTGGGGCGAAGGTTCATCTTTCAACAGGACAACGACCCTAAGCACACAGCCAAGATAACAAAGGAGTGGCTATGTGACAACTCTGTGAATGTCCTTGAGTGGCCCAGCCAGAGCCCAGACTTGAACCAGATTGAACATCTCTGGAGAGATTTGAAAATGGCTGTGCACCGACACTCCAAATTCAAACTGATGGAGCTTGAGAGGTCCTGCAAAGAAGAATGGGAGAAACTGCCCAAAAATAGGTGTGCCAAGCTTGTAGCATCATACTCAAAAATACTTGCGGTTGTAATTGGTGCCAAAGATGCTTCAACAAAGTATTGAGCAAAGGCTGTGAATACTTAAGTACATGTGATTTTTTTCATTCTCTATTTTTAATAAATTTGCAAAGATTTAAAAAAAAACTTCTTTCACGTTGTCATTATGGGGTATTGTTTGTAGAATATTGAGGAAAATAACAAATTGAATTAATTTTGGAATAAGGCTGTAACATAACAAAATGTGGAAAAAGTGAAGTGCTGCGAATAATTTCCGGATGCACTGTATACACTATACATTCATCTCCGCAAAATATGCGAGATGCTTATGAAGAACATTTACAGTTCTCGTGGGTATTTAAAATACTGCTGCGGGAGACACGTTTTAAGTTTTCATTGCCTCTGAACTGTGTGACTATACAGAAAATAAAGTGGTTCTCGCACTACATGACATTTTTTTCCTGGAATAACAGACATAATTAATAAGATGTTTATTGAATTTTAATTAAAAAATATTGTAAACTTAATCATGAAATCTAATTTATATAAGGAACGTGTTGCATGCATGTTAAAGGGTTGTTAACTAGCATAAAGACATATTTTTTCAATCAATGGGTGAGTAGTTCAGAACAGTATTTTATTTTGAGTCAGAAAAAGTATTCATTGTAAAAGATTGTGTTGGCAAATAGGTTTATAGGGCATTTAAAAAAAAATTCCAATAAGATCAGTGTGTGCTGCGTGATTAAATTAGGCCTCATCTCTACTCTCACTGCGGCTTCAGGGATGTAACCCTACAAAGATGGCTCATGTGCCCAATGTAAAGACTGTAACCTGAAGACACGGTTTGTGTTAAACAGCCCTAACAAAAGTGTAGCTCCAATCCTGGCATCCTCCATCGGTGGTGGTGTTGTTGTTGTTATTGAATTGCGCAAGCAAAAATGTAAGAAAAATGGACACTCGACACTAGATGACATCACTATGTGGCTTCCTTTGTGTGTGCGAATGCAAGAGAGGGAAAAGTATTTTAGTGTGGCGTTCCTCTT